>NC_079450.1:40341517-40346517 GCF_903798145.1 Danio aesculapii | reverse complement strand
TATAAAATGTTTTTGCACTCAAAAGTAGTTTATCATTTAATTTAATAATTTATTCCAGTGAGTTTAAAAATTAATTTTCAGCTTCATTACAGGCTTCAGTCACAGGATCCTTCAGAAATCACTCTAATGTTAATAAATATGATTATTATTATCATTTTTAATATTATTAATAGTAGTTATAATAGCAATAATGACTGGACTAATAATTTCAATTGAAATTACATACAATAAGAAAGCAGTTATTTGACATTTTATTAAATATTTAACACTTTTTTACATTTAATAAATGCCGCCTTCGTAAACAGAATAATTTTCTTAAAAAATAAAAACATGAAAAAAAACTGACTTCCCAAAGGCAAATGTTCTTCAAAATGACACCATACTAATTCTAGCCACTAGATGACACACTTGCTCTTATAAACGCAGTCACCCCTGGATCCCATTCAGACCATATTCTGTCATTTTCTGACAGCCTGCTGACTTTTACCAGAATGAGATAATTTCCCCATTGGCATGCTTTATACATCCATTACAAATTATGGATTTTTAGCCACTGGTGAAATTGGGATGTCATCTCTATTTCTCCAGAAGATACATTATCTTGCCCCATTTCTGCACGTTCCAGTGTCTGTAGTAAAATGAATATAAATAAATTGGGTAGAATTATGGAAAGCTGCATTCAGCAGTTCTTTCTGTCAGCTTCTTTTCTGCATAATCACTTCTGGAGATCTTAATGCAATAGATGACATCATACAGTCATTTCTAGGCCATTTTCTCAGTATTTTTTTTAACCCTCAGACTTTCAAACTTTCAAACAGTTTTCAAATAGAGCCAAATGTCCAATCCTAATCAAGTATACATTACGGAAAGCTTATCAGGATTTCTACAGGTGTCACCAAGTTAAATTTAAGACTTTAAGACAATTTAAGACCATTAAGAATTAAATTTTAGACTCATACAGGGCTAAATGCTAATAATTTTCTATAGAATATCCTAGTTAGAAAATATTTTCACATGTCTAATCAAAAATGATTAAAATTTCATACATTTAAGAATACATTTTTGTTTTGTTTGTTTAATTTTTGTTTTTTTAATTAATTTTTAAATATGTCCATTTATAAACCCTATGACCCTTACCAGAAATAGAGCAAAACATAGCTGTCAATTACTTCAGTCTACAATAATAATAATTTATTAATAATTTTTTTTAGGTCAGGTCAGTATTCCAGTGTCTCTAGTACAATTAATATAAATAAATTGGATAGAATTATGGAAAGCTGCATTCAGCAGTTCTTTCTGACAGCGTCTTTTCTGTGTAAAACACTTCTGGAGATCTTAATGCGTCGCAACAGATGACATCATGCAGTCATTTCTAAGCCATTTTAGTCAAATTCATATCAGCGTTCTTCAAAATCTCAGATGAAGCTGTCAGGCTACTTGAAAGTCTCACAATTGCTGAACACAGAGATGACCAAGTTAAAACCACTAGTCTGTGGCAGACGATGACATACTGTATATAAGTAGGTAATAATATATCGTAATGAAATATTCAGTGTAAAGCGCTTTGCCGTTATACAACCCTGCAGTTCTATCAGTCTCAGTTCTAATGAAATCATAAAATAAAATGCAACCAATTATGGCGCCATATATTTCAACCTAAAGCCATGTAGCTTTGATTTAGTTTATTTTAAAAATATTGTCAGTTAAGATTTTTTTTAAATGGCAATCTCTCATTCTTAAAGTCAGACCAATAACAGCTCACGTTACAGTAACAGACTAGACTAATGCTAGAACCAAACACCCATGCAAAGGTCAATGAGCATTCAGTGCACTATTCCTTTGTCCTATCTGTTAATGTATTTAAAAAAACACGTTCAAAGTTCAATTCAAACCCATACTGGTGCTTCTTCCATAATGAGTATTTTTAATTACTCTATTAAAATTCACTTTGATATGTAGGAGAGGTATAAAAGTAACAAAATAATAATGTCAAGACAGTATATCATCCTTATCACAAGAAAACACTTCTACTCTAAAACTTATTTATCTATATACACTTATACACATTTATTTTTGATTATTGATTACATAAGATTATAACACTTACAACAGCCAGACACATTCTTCATATAGACCATTTTGAGGGATGTAAACAATAACAATGGTCCTATTCTATTTCCTGTTTTACATTTTTAATTTTCATAGCCTTTGAGATTCCAAAAAAGGTGCACATATTGATAAATAATGTTATGAATGTTATGCTGTTTTTATATTAAGATATGATTGAATTGCCTCTTGTTAGGGTTGTGAAATGGGTTGTGTTAGGGCCAATGGCATCGTCACATTGAAATGGTCTATAGTCTTTTTGTTTTGCAGAAGAAAGTCACTAATACAGCAATATGACTGTGAACAAATAATGACAACAAATGAGTCAAAACTAGCTTTAGTGTCTTTAGAGTCTTTACTTTCTTTTATTATAATGTATTACACAAACCACATGGCTTCATTACTTTTAAAACACTTGCCTATAACCTATGTTTAATACTGGAGGAACTGATGTGACAATGGTTTTAATGGTCTTTTTTGCCTTTTCTTTTCTGTTTTTCTAATTCTTGTTGCTTTTTGTACTGCTCTGTGTGCTTTAGGTCGAAATAAAAAATATAATATTAAAAAAAAAAAAAAAACACTTGCCTATAAATTTAGCAAAAGAGGCAGACCTTCACAACTTTATGTCATGGTCAGTAAATCTTTTAAAATATCAGAGTGTTTTGGCTTTATGACTAAGCAAGTTTAGCTAAGGTCTTAAATCGTCATGTTCCAACCCTCAAAATCTTACATAAATAATAACTCATATAAAAGAATTTATTATTTAATGAGCATTATTTCTAATTTTACCTTTAAAGCACACACATTTCAGATAATTACATGTTCTGGATAGTATCTTATGAATTCATTCTTGATTTTTAAATAGTTTTTTTTTTGTATATTTCTTGATGAATCTAACCTAAAGTATAGCAGGAATAGGAGAGTGAAATTTAATACCTTTTTAAGACTCTTTCCATACATTTTAAGACCTTACAACCACTTTCAACCAGAAACACTGGCAAAGTTTTAACTTAAGTACATTTCTACATATTAAAGTAAGAAATTAATCCAAACTAAAACATTCATACTGAATAAAAAACTATTAAATCTAACTAATTCAACAGGTTGGTGCATATAGAGCTTCAGAAATAATAGTGGTTACTGCAGTAAACAAAGCAGCATGATGTCAAATCTAGCAGGATTTCATTGATTTCATAAACTACACAACATCCTGATATTCGCAGATTTAGTTCAGGTAAACTTTAACATACAGCCACATATTACATAATCAAAAATTATATAAAATTTAACAGATTGCAAAATAGCATGTAAGACTTTTTAATACCTTTTTAGGGCCTTAAATTTCTCTACTTTGATTTATCAACTTATAATACTTTTTAAGACCCCACGGACATACTGTAACCAGCTATCTAGATTTTTGTGGTTAAATTAAGGAGAAAGAAACAAACTTGTTTGCTATACCATGTGACATTGAAGCTTTTCCTGAAAATGGAATTAAAGGACGAATACACTGCCAAATTTACAAGTTACTGCAGAAGCACCTCTGAGGCAGCATTTAGCTTCAAAGAGTGTTTAATGTTGCTCAGAGGTGGCATTAATGCATTTACACAGCAATTGCTCCTTTACACAGTACTTTGACACTAAAGGCTGAATGAGGTACTGTAGGTCAAACCAGGCATGATTTAATCTGGCACTGCAAATTTACACAATTCTGAGCTCTGTAAAGCCACCTCATTTATAATGTTTTGGCATGTGTATTAAACTCTAAAGTAGGCCTGACGTCATTGACCCACAAAGGTCCTTACAGTTATTCATTAACACAGCAGAACAGAGATGATATGAAAACACTATGATACTGTAAAACCCAATAAGTTAAGGCAACTTAAACCGTTTGAGGAAACCGATTGCTACAAACCATTTGAATCAAAAAACTAATCTATATGAGTACTGTGAACTTACTCTATTTAAGTTGACGTAATGAGGTATTTAATTAACTCATTACCTTTCAACACTGAGCTACAAACTCTTTTCAAATGAGTAGAATTAACTTTCTGTAATTTTAAGTTAAATCGGTTTCCATGGTTCCATATTTGTGACCCTGGACCACAAACAAGTCTTGTGTCGCACAGGTATATTTTGGCAACAGCCCCAAAAAACTTGTATCTGTCAAAATAATAGATTTTCTTTTATGCAAAACAATCACAATATTAAGTAAGTAAAAAGACCATGTTCTATGGGGATAGTTTGTAAATTTCCTACTATAAATATATATAAACCAGATGTCTGATTGATTATATGTATTGCTGAGAACTATTTTGACAATGTTAAGATCAATTTTCTCAGTATTTAAATTAACCCTCAGATTCCAGACTTTTGAACAGTTTTCAATATAGAGCCAAATGTCCAATTCTGATAAAGTACACATTAACGGAAAGCTTATCAGGGTTTCTGCAGGTTTTACCAAATTAAATTTAAGACTAAGACATTTTAAGACCAATATGAATGAAATTTTAGTTAAACAGGGTTAAAAAGTTTTTTTAATATGTTAGTTAGAAAAGATTTTTAAAAATTATTAAAATTTCATACATTTAATAATAATTTTGTTTTCATTTTTTTTTTTCATTTTCAAATATATTCATTCACAAACCCTATAACCCTTACCAAAAATAGAGGGGTAAATGCTAAGATTTTTTTTTGTATCCCAGTTAGAAAAGATTTTCACGTGTCCTATCAAAAATTATTACAATTTCATACATTTAATAATACAATAACAAAAATTTGGTTTTCATTTTTTTAAATTCATTTTCAAATATATGCGTTCACAAACCCTATAACCCTTTACAAAAAATAGAACAAAACATAGCTGTCAATTAATTCACTCTACAATAATAATA
>NC_079450.1:40284017-40336517 GCF_903798145.1 Danio aesculapii | reverse complement strand
TGTAGTTTTCCTTCCATTATGGCTCTCTCTAGTGCTCTAGCTGGCCTCCTTCTCGGAGCATCTGTCACAAGATCCTGCCTCAGCCATGGTTTCTGTCAGCAGGACTTCCTGTGCTGTGAGCCTAGAGCAGAGGGCCATGGTGGGCCACAGTGCACCAATGGAGTCAGTTTCCTGCCAGAGCCTACCAACCCCTGCCCAGTGCCCAGCACACGGCAGGATACACGCTTCTCTCACACAGGGACAGAAAAAAATCTAAACCATTTTTTAATATCTGTAATGAGGGTGAGATTTAGAGTTTACATTACCAACAAACATAAATATGCTGAAATAAAAGTCATAGTATTTACATTGTATTTTGTCCAAAGAGGCTTACATTGGATTGAAGGTACACATTTAATCAGTTCTTCCTTTCCCTGGGAATCGAACCAACAATTTTGCTATTGCTAGGGAAATGCACTACATTTTGAGCTACAAGAAAGCTATTACGTTTTACAAACAGTAAGTGGGCAAAAATTCCTGGTTGTAAAACCCTTCCTGTGGTTTAGATGACCTTTACACTTTACAATGGATTTTGAAAGCACGAATATGAACACTGATGACAGGCATCAGTGTTCATATATGTACTTCCATTATCCATTCCTTCTCTTTCACTTTTCTATTTTTTGTTGAAGATTCTCCTCCCTTTTTTCTTTTTTTTTTTATAAAAAAAAGTTAAAAGACAGATGATAGCCACACAGGCCGATGTGAGAGTCTCTGTGGTGTTCTGGGACAGCAGGGCAGGTAGAGGATGGACAGTCATGATGGCCTGGTGGTAATTACCTGTCACAGGGGTGCTGGTGGTGGGGCTTGTTGACCAGGGTCACTTTGGTTTTGAAGGCTGGGGTACGTCTTCCTCTGTGAGAGAAAGAGAAAGAGAGAAAGGGAAAGAGAGAGAGAGAGAGAGGAGGAAGAGAGAGAGGGAGAGAGGGAGGGAAAGGGAGAGAGGGAGAGGGAGAGAGGGAGAGAGAGAGAGAGCGAGAGAGGAGAGAGAGAAGAGGGAAGAGAGGAGAGAGAGAGAGAGAGAGAGAGAGACAGATGTGCTAGTCAGATCAGTGAGCAATATACCAAATTTACATTTTCGGCAGCCATTTTCAAGCAGCCAAGACTATTGAACATTGAAATGTAAAAAAAAAAAAAAAAAAAACTTACTACATACATAAAATATAATAACAATATATTTACTGTCTATCCCAAAAATAGTCACACACCGTAATATTTCATTTGACCACCTTTAGCTTTGATTAAGGGATGCAATATCATTTATTCCCATCCAGAGTTGATCTTGTCTTGGTGATGGTCGACCTGCTATTCTCCACCACATCCCAGATTTTCAACATGGTTAAGTTTGGACTCTGTGGTGGCCAATCCTTGTGTGAAAAAGATGTTAACTTGAGCCAAATCCTCAAACTTTAAGTCAAAGACTCAAGATTTTTTGACCACATTTCTTCTACAATTCCTCTTTTAATTTCATTTTTAATTTATGTGATAACATTTTTTTACCCTAATTTTACCTATAATCTTTTTAGATGATTTATTTGCTTGATGCGTGCCAATAATTTGACCCCTCTGAAACAGATTAATACCTTTTCTACAACCATAGGATGTGTAATTTGATTTATGGTAATAAGCTATGATGCGGCTCGGCGGCAACTTATTGGAATATACAAGTTCACCATTTGCGAGAGTTCCAGAGTATACAGTCCAATAAACTTTGGTTCTGACCACATTAGTTCCCAAGCAAAACAAACACAGAGGTTGATTACTGCTATGTGGGTTTCCCAGTTTGTAAAGTAGGATGTGCACAAATTAACATTAACGTAAAGTCCAAAGCTATTAAATGTCTTCTTTAATCATCATGTTGAAATTAGACTAGCACTTGATCACAAAAGCCTCATTACACAAACAGCTTTTAATTTGTTTAATTCATTAGAAAAGATGTGAACGCATGGTTGGGGTTAATAAACTTGTTACCAAATGAAACGTAATCATCCATGCAGAAATCATTCAATGGAGGCTCTTACCTATTTGCTTATTTAAATCTAGGTGTTGATTTTTTTAGGCAGAGTATAAAACAAAAACAATAGAGAAAATTAAATAATTAGGGGTGGGCGATATTGAAAAAATAAGTATCTTAATGAGTGATTTGGAACTGATGCTGGTAGATCATTTAATAATGACAACATATCAGATGTAGTTTGTCCAAATTTAATTCTTACAACATACACTCACTAGCCACTTTATTAGGTACACCCTTACAACTGCTCATTAACGCAAATTTCAAATCAGCCAATTACATGGCAGCAACTTAATGCATTTAGGCATGTAGACATGGTCAAGATGATCTGCTGCAGTTCAAACAAAGCATCAGAATGGGCAAGAAAGGTGATTTAAGTGACTTTAAACATGGCATGGTTGTTGGAGCCAGATGGACTGGTCTGAGTATTTCAGAAACTGCTGATCTACTAGGATTTTCACACACAACCATCTCTAAGGTTTACAGAGAATGGTCCAACAAAAAGAGAAAATATCTAGTGAGCAGCAGATCAGAGGAGAACGGCCAGAGTGGTTACAACCAAGGTAAACAGAAGAGCATCTCTGAAAGTACAACATTTCGAACCTTGAGCCGGATGGGCTACAGCAGCAGAAGACCACACCGGGTGCCACTCCTGTAAGCTAAGAACAGGAAAGGCTACAATTCTCATAGGCTCACCAAAATTGGACAATAGAAGATTGCAAAAACGTTGCCTGGTCTGATGAGTCTCAATTTCTCTGTATTCGGATAGTAGGGTCAAAATTTGGGGTTAAAAACATGAAAGCATGGATCCATTCTGCCCTACATCAGCGGTTCGGGCTGGTGGTGGTGGTGTTATGGTGTGGTGGATAATTTCTTGGCACACTTTGGGCCCATTAGTGCCAAGTGAGCATTGTGTCAATACCACAGCCTACCTGAGTATTGTTGCTGACCATGTCCATCCCTTTATGACCACAGTGCCATATCATAAAGCGTGAATCATCTCAGACTGGTTTCTTGAACATGACAATGAGTCACCAGAGTCACCTAATCTCAATCCAATAGAGCACCTTTGGGATGTGGTGGAATGGGAGATTGGCATCATGGATTTGCAGCCAACAAATCTGCAGCAACTGCGTGATGCTATCATGTCAATATGGACCTAAATATGTGAGGAATATTTCCAGTACCTTGTTGAATCTATGCCAGAAAGGATTAAAGGCAGTTCTGAAGGCAAAAGGGTAATAGTTAGATGTACTTAATAAAGTGGCTGGTGAGTGTATATTCATACTATATAGAATAGGAGTGCCCAAACTTGGTCCTTAAGAGCTGAGATCCAACTTAAAAATGCCAATAACTGTAATTCCTTACATTTATATAGTGCTTGTCTAGATATTCAAAGCCCTTTACACATTTTTTTGGGGGGAATATCCTCATCCACCGCCAGTGTGCAGCATCCACCTGGATGATGCGATGGCAGCCATTTTGCTCCAGACCGCACACCACACACCAGCTGACTGGTGGAGAGGAGACGAAGTGATGAAGCCAATTATGATATGGGGTTGTTAGGAGTCCATGATGGACAGAAGCCAGTGGGCAAATTTGGCTAGGATTCCGGGGTTAACCCCCTACTCTTTTTCAAAAGACATCTTTTTTTAAAGACCACAGGGAGGACATCCGAAATATGTCGCTCACTGAGCAGTATAGAGTCCCCTTCAACATAAAAGGTTTCGGCAGCAACCTAGCTTTGCCATGTGGTGCCCCATCCAGATACTGACCAGGCGTAGCCCTTCTTAGCTTCAGTGGGCGACCATGTAGGAGTTGCAGAGAGCTAGCTGCCGGCTTACTTACCTCAACAAACCTACCTGGAAGCTTCAAGTATACCTAGAAAGAACTTGATTAGCTGGTTCAGTTCTATTTGGAGTTGGACTTCTAATTGGACCCTGCAGGACTGAGGTTGGGCACCCCTGATATAGAACATGCTTTTTCAATTGTTTTGAAGAAAATTCTAATTCAAATGTAGTACCTATTCAAGAATGAAACACTCCAATATGCATACTTATTTTGGGATTAATTAGTGAAACAGACAAAAACAGATCAAATAAAAAAATACTAAGTTTTTAACTTTTTATCTGTTGAACTGTTGTTTAATACAATATAATTAATACCAATTCAACACTAACACTACTCTTGCTTACTCATTCATTAATTCACTTTTCTTCAGCTAAGTCTCTTTTTCAGAGGTTGCCACATCGGAATGAACAATCAACTTTTCCAGCATATGTTAACACCATGGATGCCCTTTCAGCCGCAATCTAGTATTGGGAAACACCCATACACTCTCATTCACACACTCTCATACACTACGGACAATTTAGTATTTTTTTTTTTAATTAACCTATTACACATATCTTTGGACTGTGGGGGAAACCAGAGTACCCGGAAGAAATCCATGCAAACACGGGGAGAACATGCCAACTCTACTCTTGCTTATATGATATTAAAGTATAGAATATTTAATATATTTTTCATGCAACAATTCAAAATTCTGCACTTATCTCACAATTGTAAGGTGATTTACAGTTGAAGACAATAATATTAACCCTCTTGTGAAATTTTTATTATTCAATCATTTATTTTCCTTCGGCTTAGTCCCTTTATCTGGGGTTGCCACAGCGGAATGAACCGCCAACTTATCCAGCATACGCTTCACGCAGCGGATGCCCTTCCAGGCACAACCCACTACTTGGAAACCGTACACACTCATTCACACACATACAATACGGTCAATTTAGCTTACCCAATTCACCTTTACCACATGTTTTTGGACTTATTTGGGGGGAAACCGGAGCACCAGGAGGAAACCCACGCAAACACAGGGAGAACATGCAAACTCACAGAAATGCCAACTGACCCAGCCGGGGCTCGAACCAGCAACCTTCTTGCTGTGAGGCGATCATGCTACGCACTGCGCCACCGTGCTGGCCAAATTTTTATTATTTTATATAAATAATAAGAATATTTTATATAAATATTTTTCAATTGCAAGAACATTTTCCATGGTATTTCATGTTATATTTTTCTTATAGAGAAATTTATTTCTTTTAGTTTGGCTTTAATAAAACAAATTATGGGGAAAATGATCAAGAATTTTTGCCATGATTGGTCATAGAACAAACCACTGTTTTCCAATGAACAAATATAAAACGTAGGCACAAACCAGGGAGTTCTTCATAGATGTCATCATCGGGAAGTGTGGCCACCTCTGGTTGGCTCATACTTAAGCAGTCATCATACTCTTCTTCGTCTTCAGGAATGATTCCACCCATGTCTGAGAGAGAAAATAAAGATTTACAAAACATGATGTATTTTGCATGAAAACCGGGTTTACAACTGACTGTGTTTTGTACATCTGTATAATACTGTATAACTCTATAATGTACAAACCCTACCTTTAATCAGAAAATCAATGTGCTCCACCCACTCTTTTGCCTCTTTCTCAGACGCAGCACAGAACTGTAGCAAAAAGGTTTTAAAAGAGTTAATGATCTTAGGTTAACAAAAAAAAAATCAGCACATATTTTAACATGGTTTGAGAGGTGACTAACCTGATATACACGCTTGTCTGGAGCTGACACCTCAAAGCAGCAATCTCGCTTTGCATCTTTCCGGAGAGTGTTGTTCATTTTGACAGTGTATCCAACAATATTAAACTCTCCCTTTTGCTGTTTATCTAGTGAACATTATTGTAGATTATTGAATATTCTCATTTAAGAAGAGTGAATTTGAATTTAGAACTACAATTAATTGGTGACACATCTGAACACAAATAGTAGCTTCTGCACCTTTTTCACTGCCATAGTAGTAGAATATGCTGTTGTTCAAGGCACACCATCTCTTCTGCCACTCATTGCCAAAGAAGCTATGATCTAGAAGTCAAAAGGAGGTCATTTTGTCCCCATGTTTTTTTGTCAGAAACAGTCAGATTTTTAAAACACATAACTCACCCTTCCTGCGTTTTTCCAGGTAGCCACTCTTCAAAACGGCTTGAAGGTCCTGAGCTGCCACTGGTGGAGATTGTTGGACTCCTGAACACAACAAATAGAAAGAAACAGAAAATTGTTAGATTTTGGTTAGGGCTGCACGATACTTGAAAAATATGCTGTTGAGTATTGTAATAGCAATATTTCCCTAGAGAAAATTACCTTTTAAAAAAACATATTAATTAATGTAATAACCATACTAAAATAAACAGGTAATAATGAATGTTTTTCTGGTATAATAAATTTTCTGATCTAAAAAAACTGTCAAGGTGCAAATATTTAGACACTATGGGCCCTATCATACACCCGGCGCAATATAGCACAAGACGTGTTTGGCATGATGAGTTGCTATTTTCAGACCAGCGCAACCCTTTTGCACCACATTATTTAAATAGCAAACCCTATTTTATTCATGACAACTTGCTTTTGTATAATATTTTTATTATTATTTGCTATATGCATATTTATGTTTGTTTTAATAAGAAACAAGCTTAGATTTGTCCACCTGTCGGGTTTTGGACCATATGGGGTATAGGACGTGTGTTTGGATATAACTCAGTTTTTTGGCCACACTTCATTACTATTGTTCATTTATTAATTTCCTGGAATTTAGAACTGAATTTGAAATAGTTTCGAAACAAATCTTTGTGCCTAATAAACAAAATTAAATATGTTGGCTAATGAATGTCTTTAGTGGAGTGCTTACAATGCTGTTTCCTTATTTTCGAAAGTGAAGGAGTAAGTGAAGAGAAAGAGAAAGTAAAGAGGTCCAATGGAGGAGGCTCTTTCTTTATCATTGCACTGCAGATGGTCTGTTGAACTGTTATCTCGCTAGTGAAGTGTTCAGTTTTTTGATTTACAAAGTCCGCCATGTAAATAGCAAATGCGCCATGGCCTGATGCAACTGACTCTTAAAGGGAATGCGAGATGAGTCTCTGATTGGTTTAATGCACATTAGGCTCAAAACAGACCCATAACTCATTAAGAGAATAAGCACAACTCTGTTAGACCATGCCGCGGTGCAAAACTTATTTTTCTGTCCTTAAAATAGCAAAAGTGGATTTGGACACGTCCTTAATGCTTTTGCATCATGCACTTTAGACTTTGCGCCTAGACTGTCAAAATAGAGCCGTATGAATGAATGAAAACCTGGGAAGAAATTCTGACTCTTATAATGTATTTAAACAGAGTAGTTCATTGCACCTCTCTGTGATATGAGATATTTTTTTATATATTGTGCAGCTCTATTTTTGGTACAGCTTATTTATGACTAACTGTGCCACAACAGTGCTTTTCAGACTTGAAATAGTTTACGCTGGGTCATTCGAAGCTAAACCCTAGGATAAAGTGATTACTGGGCTTTACGTATCGCATTGCTCATAAATAACCCAAGGTTAACAATAAATCCAGAGTTTATCTAAGCCAAAGTTTTTCATTCCGAAACTTTATGCAAACGCCACTGATTTTAAAAAATGCTGCATGTGAAACCTGAAAAATGGCCACCTTATTGTTGGAGGTTTCATGGCTAAATTTGACCAACCTAGTGGCCAATCTTCATTGGTTGCTCTTTCCACCAGTAGGAGAAGAGTGTAAAGGTTTAATTAACAGTGTAATATAACAGATTTGCTAAAATATTGCAATGCACACAACATTATGGGTGACATATAAAAGTTCAAAAAAGGACATATTGTTGGTGTGCATCTCGCTGATGCATATGTGACCAAGACACCAAGTCTTTGTGATGTATCAAGAGCTAGGGCAATGTCAGCATACACCAAGAAGGATAAACCACATCCAGCAGGAGTAACTGTGGACACAAGAGGGATGTTCGGGTGCTAAGCTGGATTGTATCCAAAAAAAAACCCCATAAAACCGCAGCTGTTCAACAGCATAATTAAATGTGCACATCAACTCTTTTGTTTTTACTAAAACTGTTTGTCAGGACAATTCACAAGGACAATTTACATAGCCAGGTTGCTATAGCCAAACCTTTGGTCACCCTTGCCAATGTTAAACATCAGTGTTAATGGTGCCAGCAGCAAAAATCTTAGGCTATAGACAATGTGAAACATGTATTGTTTTCTTATGAGTCCACCCTCATTGTCTTTTCCATATCTAGGAGAGTTACGGTGTGGAAAAGCCCCAATGAAGTGTACCAACAAGACTGTTGAATGCCCAGAGTGAAGCATGGGGGTGAAGCATCAGTGATGATTTGGGCTGCAATATCACGGCATTCCCTAGGCCTAATACTTGTGCTAGATGGGCATGTCACTGCCAAGGACTACCCAAGCATTCTGGAGGACCATGTGCACTTAATGGTTCAAACATTGTATCCTGAAGGTGGTGCTGTGCATAATGCACCAATACAAACAGCAAGAGCGGTGAGAGAGGGGTTTGATGAACAAGAAAGTCAAGTTGAACATCTCCCATGGCCTGCACTGTCACCAGATGCAAATATTATTGAGCCACTTTGGGGTGTTTTTTAGAGGAGCGAGTCAGGAAACGTTTTCCTCCACCAGCATGACGTAGTGACCTGGCCACTATTCTGCAAGAAGAATATCTCAAAATTCCTCTGGCCACTGTGTAGGACTTGTATCAAGATGACTTGTATCATCTTGCCATTCCTAAGAGGAATTGATGCTGTATTGGCTGCAAAAGGAGGCCCTAACAAATTACTGTGGTCTAAAACCAGGCATTTCTGTTTCATTGTCCAACCCTTTTCATGTATGTATGCATTTATGTACAAAAATAATAAAGTGTTGAAATGACTAAACTTGCATATTTTTGCATATTATTATAATATTTTTTTGCATATAAATAATTATTAGCTCTTTGTAAGTGTGGTAACTTAATTTAAATAATTTACAGTGATGTTTTTTGATATTTATTTCATCATCAGCATTAGATCCGGTCTTGTAAATTTTTGATAATAATATATAAGAAGTTTATTCACTCTTGCGAGAAGTGAATTAATGACACCATGTACATGTTTCAAAGTAATTGGCTGTTTGCTACACATTTTCATGTAAACACATTTCAAGGTAATCACAAACTCAGAACCTAAACTGACAGAATGTTTATATGGACTGTTGTAAAACAGCTGAACCTGATCTAAACAAATCTGTATTTGTTTGGTTTTGTCAACTCTAAGCCTACTCTAAAACTCAGTCTTCAGCTAGCTTCTTGAATCAGGCAAAGGTAAAGGACCATTTAAATTTAAAAATGTGGTTATCACCTTTCTTATTAGTTAATCGCAGCCAATTGCATTCCTCATATTTACATGCTTTGGACAATCAAAAACTATTTATAAAGATCTGATTTTTTTTCACAATCAATTATTGTTAAATATTTAAGTAATTTTAGTTGTGGCTATACGCTCCATATGCTAGTACAAAAGTGCTTTACAAATTCAGACACACACAAAAAAAATTGTTTTGTGGAAAATCCAATGATCAAAATGAAAGAACAGCTATAATAGCATAAAGAAAATTTACACCTAAAAAATCTCTGGAAGTTACAGCACTCAGAAACCAGTAGGATGTGTAGAGTTCATTGTTCTGAAAGACTTAAGAATATCTGCAGCCACAGTACATCACTAGTCCCTCACAAGACAACATTAGTCTCTCACAGGACATCATTAGACTCTCAAACTGTTCTGCTGTGATCTTGTTCACTCTTCTTTAGTCTTTTCCACAGTTCAGAGGGAGTAATGCATTTCTTAGCCATATTTTTGTAGTCAAAGATTTTCAGTGAGGTTTATGTCAGGACTCTGGGCTGGTCATTTAATTATTTTTGTGTTTTAACTTGTAAAGAATTTCTTTACCCATTTTATTGTGAAAGAGGACATTTTCTTGCAAAAAGCTAAATTCTCTCAAACTTCACTACACTGTCAGGTAGGCTTGGGCAGTAATACGGTAATATGGTATACCGCCGGATCTAAAAATAGCAACTGTGTCAGTTTCTATGCCATTATACCATCATAAAAAACAATGCACTAATATAGGAGACAAGTATTAAATATTAAACATAATTTATTTAATGTCTAAAAATGTGTATGCGTGATTGTCATCACGGGACTGTGTGGAGGAGAGAGAGAGGGGTGAGGTAAGATGGTGAGTCGCGCACCAAGTGACCTGATCTCGAAAAAGAACACAACCTCTGCAGTTTGGCAGTATTTCGTGTTTCGACCGAACGAGAAGGGAGACATGGTGTACGAACTAGAGGTCTGAATAAATTTCCGAATAAAGCGCGGGAGCAGTTGGTAATTCTGGTGTAATTTGAACAGGAGCGTGCGGTCTAACAATATCGCGAGCGAGCGAGAAAGCACATGCATATCCACGTGGATGCTGTTTATATGTGCGTGTGTGTGTATGTGTGTGTGTGAATGAGAGAGAGAGCGTGATGCTGTGCGTTGCTGGCTTGGTGCTGTCTACGTGTGTGTGTGTGTGCGTGTGCGTGTGTGTGTGTGTGTGTGTGTGTGTGTGTGTGAATGAGAGAGAGCGTGGTGCTGTGTGTCTATATGAGTGTGTGTTTATACAGACAGCTTGTTATAGGCTCTCTGGACTCTGTATCATCTAGCTGGGTTGTTTTTGCTATTCAGTTCGCGAACACATCACATAATTTACAGTAATCCATTTTGGAATAAGGTTGTAACATAAAAAATATGGAAAAAGTGAAGCGCTATGAATACTTTCCGGATGCATTGCAGTTCAAGAATTTGCTGTCGGGTGACAAATTAACTTCAATAACTGTAAAAAATCTGATTGTTTTTTTTTTTTTTGTTAAATGCTATTTTTAAAATATTAATTTATTATTATTATTTAAAATATTTCATTAATTATTCTTTTACACTTGTTAGGATAACTTCAACCCAAAAATGTTTGAAATTGTAGGTTGTTCATGTTTTAATTTTCATTTTAATTGTACATTTGTTTTGGGCCTTTCGAGAAAAAAGTTAAATATTGATAAAAAAAAAGTTTGTCAACTGAAGTCGGTTTCATTCTTACTAGGGCTGTACAATATTTCATTTCAGCATCGATTTTTTAATGTGTGCATCTGCAATTGTCACAATGCAAGAAAAGCATTGTTGAGTCTGGATTATAGCGGACCAGGAGATAAAGAATTGTATTTAATTGCTGTATTTATACGGAAATTTTATGATTTAGTTAAAAGAAAAAAAAAGGTTTTTCTTACTTAGAATTTTTCTTGTTTTTAGTCCAAATGTCTACATTTTAAAGCACAACAAGATTATTTTACTCCAGTGGCTGATAATTTTGCTTGTTTTGTTTTTTTTTACTCTTAATTTTGCCTTATTTCTTCTGAAGTTGAGAACAAAACAATATTTTTACTTGATCTAAGATTTTTTTAGATATTTGGACTAGAACCAAGGCAAAGCAAAAAGTAAGAAATTTTTTTTTTTGCATTATTTTTTTTTTTGCATATTCAATTTCTGTACCTGCTTACTGTTAGACTCCCCAGAAACCCATCAAATAGTCCTATTCAAACAATCTTGTGAAACAAATAAAATATCACAATATCAGATTTTCCAATATTTTGCAGCCCTAATAATTCAGAAAAAACTTAATAGTGGCTCCAAACTATGAGGACATGAGAGAAATTATTCAAAGAAGACACATTCACCACTAATATGCAAATAAAATAGGAAATCATTTCATGCAGTGTTTCTGTGAGGGTTCAAAACATTTTCATATTGTACATGCTTAGCACCATGATGCTGGCTCCAGAGCAGAGTTTTATAATAGCACTGGGTAAAAAGTATTGCAAACCACACTTTTAAATTACAAGCATAAAATTTTACTTCAGCCATGAGTGTAGAACTTTGATAACCTGGTGTTAGGCGCAATGTAAAAAGCCCTAAAGAGGAGCACCTGCCTTCACACTAAATGTAATACATTTTGCCACAGGCTGTCAGAAAGCTATTTCAACCTCTCTTATGTTTAAAAATCAAAGGTCGGTGTTAAGCGAGACTAAAGTTAGCAGACATTCAGACCTGGGTGCACTGGATAAAGTTTCATGCAAAGATTTGTCAGGTAAAGCAGTATGTGAAACAGATGCATGGTCTGTTTTCAAAGCAAACCTCCCCTCTCGTTTACACTGCCCTCCCCACTCGTGTACACACTGCCATTGCATTTCTGAATGAGTGCGAGAGAGCAGTGTTATGAATGACACAGGCAATTGTGGAATGTTTGCAATTATGTATAAAGTGCTACCAAGGGAGCATGACACACGCTGACTGTGAAAAGCAAACTGAACACCCTCAGTAAGCTGATTCCTCCTAAACCTGTTAGAACAATATATCTTCGAAGAAATCTGTTAGTAGTAGTCTGTTAGAACAAGTACTGTAATATTGTGAAATGTTATTACTATTTTTTCTAATGCACATACATTTATGATTTGGTGAATTAGTATAGTTAATTTGCATTTGAGTCTGATTACAAAAACAAGGTTCATAAGTTTGTGTACTCTCTGGGCTTCACCAGTAAAACATATATCAGAGTAATTGGCAATTCATTCCACTGTGGAAACCCCTGATTCACAGAAACTAAATTGAAATATAGCTGCAAGCAGCAGTTATCAGGGCCAAGCAGCCCAGCGGCCACATCATAAGCATGGCAACAGGAATATTCTGTAACTTTTTGGCAGCATGGTCTAAGCCAAATTTGGTGGAAATTGGCCTAACGATCTATGGAGAGTTCAAAACAACAGATTTTCAAACTAATTCAACATGGTGGACAGGAAGTTGTGTCAATTAGGGAATAAATTATATCAATGTTCTCTGTATGATCCAAGGAATCTGCAATTATCTCATGACAATAAACAAAACTATTCAAAAGTCATTTGATAAATTTTGTATGATTTTTATAGATAGAATTTAATTGTTTGTCAATGTTACCGAGAAGGTGGCGGCGCAAACTTACATAGTTTGTCAATGTCAGGTCTAGATCACAAAGTTTGGTTTCAATGATTTAAACTATTGCAGTGATTAAGCCTGTAATGTCATCAGGCAGCATTACATCAAGTTTGTGCATATGCAAAATGACAACAGTTTTGTCTATCAACATGAATTCCATAACTTTTGGTCTACATGGTCTGAAAATGATCCGAGTCAAATTTGGTGAAGATAGGACCAACAGTTAAAAAAAGAATGGTTTGAACAAAATCAAAATGGCGGACAGGAGGTTTGGCAGATTATTGCATAATTGGTATCTGTGTTGTTGGCATGACCTAAGGAATAGTTTAAAATGAATTTCATCAAATTGAACATTTTCAGTCAAAAGTTATTACCAAATTTGTAAGTTTCATTAATAATGGCTAATGAATGTCATATAACTCTTGACCAAAAGGTGGCGCTGTCACAATTTTTTATGGTGTGGTCAGTGTAAGGTGACAATGACTGACCTAAAATTTGGTGACATTATCTTCAACTATCGCAGAGATACCACTTTTTTGACATAATTCATAATGGCCGTCTGCCAAAATGGCTGACCTGGAATAATCATACATCGTTCGACTCAATATGTTCCACCAGATGTAAATAGACCAATTTTCTGAATTTTAGACGAAGGGTTGAAAAGTTATAAGCAAAAAAAAAAAAAAAACATATTTTGGATCTCCAAACCACTAGGGGGCAGTGCGCCAAAATGCTGCAACTCACTTCAGACCATGGTTGTGATAACAAACACCAAGTTTGGTGTGAATACATCAATGCGTTACGGAGATAACACCTTAAGTCAATTTTCACAAGCTCTACATTAAATTTGTTTGCAAGTTAATCGAAACGGTTTGTCTAATCAACTTGAATTTCATAACTTTTGGTCAGCATGGTCTGTAGATCATGAGATTAAATTTTGAGATCAAATCGTTCAAAAGTTGTGACGATAAACATAGGATAAACATGAGTGAAACTTTGGACAAGTGGTCGAGCTAGATAGTTTGATTTAGGGAATCTAAATTTGTTGTGGTTGTAGATCAGACTGTCCTCTATCAGTGTGCCAAAGTTTGTACAAATGGCGCAAACGGTTCATAGGGCTGCCATAGACTTCCAGAGCGGCAATGGAGGAAGAGGAAGAAATAATAAGAACCAGAATGGATACAATAGGTGCCTATTTGCACCTTCGGTGCTTGGCCCCTAATGAAAGCAAGTGAGTGATTACAAAAACTAAAAAGTAAACTAATAGTCAACTACATCTTTCTTCTCAAAAAAATGCACGGCCAATGTCACATTTTTCCTTTTCTAAATATTACTGAAACAAATAGCATTGAAAGTTAAATGGTTGCTAATAAACTATACAACCCTAATTCATATCTAATATGAATTAAATGTATGATTTTTTTAAACCAAGCATTAAAAATATAACACACTGGTATGTGAGCAGAATGTATTACAATACACAAAAAACAGCCATTAATCATCCAAACAATATAAATATTAAATGTGTCTCTGCTACGTAAAAAAAGCATGTAAAAAATATATTCTAAAATTAAATTGCATAATATCATATATAAGTTTGAATGGTAGCAAAAAACAATCCACACCATTGGCCATGATGACTTACACATGCAAAACATCTTCAATGCACTTTATCCTAGTTACAATGCTACCATAGCTTCAAAGGAAGCAAATGTGGCTGCTGAAGGCAGCAAACAAATAGCAGTAACATAATTTGCCTTCATCTTCAGCTTTAAAAGTAACTTCCTATTTATGAGCTGAACAAATAAAGGCATAAAAACTACGCCAAAAACATCAAAAGCTCTCAAACTAGTTACAGAGGCAAAGCTCTGACTCAAATAAACCTTGAGCCATGTCTGTTTTGACATTACAGTTAATTGTCCATGAAAAGAAATCCTACATAAAATTTAAATTTCATGTGTTTACCCAAATAGCAGCTTTATCATTTGCGTGGGCTCATAACTTGGCTTACTTTTGAATTTGTCCAAAATAAACAGGCTCAAATAACTTTTTGGTCAATCTCCAAGTGCCATTTTCATTCGTCCAGAATCTGCAGTGTGCACTGAGAGGCTTCGGTCCAGTCTTTGAGCTGAACAGCTGTTCTCTCTGGCAAGCACAGGGCAAAAGGACCTATAAAACACATGAGTGCTCTAGAGCTGTAGACCTCTTCCTATCATATACTGTACATCCACACAATACTCTAAGCTTGCATTCTGCCCTCCTGAATCTGTAAGTTTCAGAATGCAGTAATCGGAAATGTGGCATGACTCAAAATGAGTTGGATGCACTGGATTTCCTCGGAATGTAAATTCTCCCAACAGTGTTCATTTAGCAGAAGCTAATAAAACAGGAGCCTGAAATGACATTGGCTGTGGGCGGCTTTGTCTGAGATGCAGACCATAAACCATTTGCTCAAAGACAAAAGAAAGCTAAACCCTTGACGTCTGTGCCTTCAAACCGTTCCTGAGCCTGTTGCTGGGTTACATCAGTCTTTCAAGCACCTCATTTAGCTTTTGTGTTTTTCTACCACTACTAAAAAATCCTAGACAGGACATGACAAAGGACTGCCACAAAAATACTGTGTTATGACAGCTGAGGCTGGCAAAAAAATGATAAGTGATTTATTCATAACTGGAGAGAGATATGCGTTTTTGTTTCTTAATTCATGTGGATTTTGTACATAGAATAATGTGGAAATCAAACTGCGTGATTCTTTTATAATACTCAGAGCTATAAACGTTCAATTCTTTTGACTTCCAGAAGAGAACGGAGTAAAAATGCTTTAAACACATAAACACAGTAAAAAATATGCCTTTAAACTTAGCGTGAAAACATAGCAAATTATGTAGCTAGAAATTAAAAAAATAAAAGAAAAAAATGTTGTTCACATTTCTCAGATCCAGTAAGAGGTCATGCAGAACAAAAAAGACAAACATGCAAAAATAAAAAAAACAGGGCCAATAATTATATATTTACATTGCAATAAAAAAACACAACAGGGTTTCAAGAAGCATAAAAATAACAAAATTACATTTACATTAATGTACAAAAACACTTATGTGAAATATTGTATATTTATTTGATAAATATATGATAAAATATATGACAATATATATATAAAATTGTATATTATAATCTAGGGCTGGGCGATTAATCGAAAAGTAATTGAAATCGACCTTCAGAACCTATAATCAATCAAATTTTTCCAAGCGATTTTTTTAAAATTACTTTCCCTACCGCATGTTGAGTCACGTGACCCCGCTCTATTAGGCTAAGGCTAAATTATACTTCCACGGCCACTTTGCAGCCACATCTGATCTCTGGTCAAGTAGGACGATGGACCCATTCTTGAGCTTTACTGTACTTAGCACTACATTGACTATGATTGGAAGCTGCACCAGAGATATTTTCCATTACATTAAAATTATTATACATTCAAATATTTTTTTACTGAAGATGCAAAAAATGCACAGTTTAAAATATTAATTACAGGATATGGGTTATTTTATTTAGTAGAGATACTACTTATTTTCTACTTTTAATATGAAAAACACTAAAAATAATTCATTTTGTTTCCAAAAGTGCAAGTTATTTAGGCATTGTGTGCTTTAATTTCAGTTGTTTAATGTTGATATTCAATAAATAATTATAGATAGCAGATAGTGTGTGTTTCCTTCAAATATTTTAAAATCAAGTAATGCACCCTTTATTCAGAAATCTCTCACTTGTAATTTGTGAGCACATTTACTGTACAAAACTTGTCAGTGAACTGTGAGGGCAGAAAAATAAAATAAATAAATAAAATAATCGTTCTTTGATCGTAATAGAGTTAATATGATCAATTAATCGAGATTTTGATTTTAGGTCGAATCGGCCAGCCCAATGACAATCTGATCTGATTGGCCAATTCCTAGTTTTAGTTTTAAAAACAGCATTTGAAAGTATTCTACAGTTAAATTCCATAACAACTGTATAAATAAAATTCCATAAACCTTTTTTTTTTTTTTCCCCCATTTACAAAAGCAACTGACAGTTAACTAATTACATTTATACTGTAGCATTTTTGCAATCCTTTTCTGTAAACAGTACAAAAGCTACTTACATCTTACAGTAGCTCTCACATAATATTCCTTTCTTAGCAGCTTTCTGTTAGTACTGTAGACATGACAAGACATTATCCTCTTGCCTTGTAACACTTTTAATATTGCAATAAATCCCAGTTTTCCACTTACCGTCATATGCGTTTTCATCATCCCTGTCAGTCTGCTCTGAGTGCAGCGATCCACCATCATTGGTGTCAGCTTCATCAGGCTCCGGAAACTCTTCATCTCCTACACAAGAATCTTTATCAGAAAGTGATATACACAATGATAGTTTCAGTGTGTTCAACACATTCAAATTGGCTGTTTCCATAATGTTTGAAAGTAGAAAAATGTCATGTTTTCACTAACATTTGCGTGACCAAAAACATATTGTAAAGATCTGGACCTCAGAAGTAGCTAAATATCTTCTGGAGTATTTGTGTTAGTTGGAGAGAATGCCTTTGCATGCATCTTTTAGTGGCACTGCAGTCATGCGATCTAGATATTCTTTGCACAGATTTGGAATATGGATATAACACTAGTCTATTTGGGTTACATAATAAAAAAAATCCCTGATAAATTGAAAAAAAACATTAAAGAGCATGATGGCAAAACAAGAACTGCACATGTTTATATCATAATGATATTAAGAGAAACAACATAAGAGGAACAATTACAAAATCTCAATCAACCAACAACAGTTTTCAACTGTTATTAGTTCAATTCCTTCAGGTGTCCATATGTTATTTAGAGGTATTAGTCAAGACCAGGCTTCTGATGCATTGGCTTTTGATATTACTAAACCTTATGTTGGCAAAATTTGTCTTACAATAAATGCCAAGAGTAATAATAGAGCTATTCGTACCCTTTTCCAAAGAGAAATCATTACTGTACCCTATATTCAATCTTATTGGACGTCTTTATTAAAGGGTCAACTGATTTGCTGGAAAAATGTGTGGCTGTTACCACAGAAATATCATGTTAGAAATAAAATTAAAATATCTGATAAACTTCTCCACAGATTTTATCCAGCAAAACATTATTTACAAAATTTAAAAATGGAATTGATGTGAATTGTATTTTTGTAATGACTATATGGAGACTGCTTTGCACTTATTTTACCATTGTGCATTCTCAGTCAACTTATGGAGTGAGGTGCAAAAATTTATTAATAATAATTTTCAGTGTTCTAAACCTCTTCGTCTTTACTATGTACCCTAGTCAAGAAGAAAACTGCTTTTATTTAATTAATTTACTTATTTTGCTAACAAAATTGTACATTTATAAATGTAAATTTACTAATACGAAATTTAATTCTAAAGTATTGATGACTGAATTATGCTTACATATTAGTAGTATCAGATACTCTCTGAATAAGAAAGCCCTACGCACTTTAAAACTTTGTGAATTCTACAATGTATTTATTTGATTATTACATATGTAAATTCTATATATTTGTATTTGATTTATATTAACTGCCTGTCATGTATATTTTTGTACTGTTAAAATGTAATTTAAAAAACTGTATTTTTAGACAGCAGTTTGAAATGTAGATACATGACTGACTGAAGTAAATAAATAAAAATAAAATTAAAAAAACATAAGAGGAACAACAAAACTTCCGGGTCAGGGAGTAATGGTGCAGCTGTAAATTGCAATGTTTTTCCTTGCCTAAATTATCTAAACCAAGTTAGCATTTCAAACAGTAAAGTCGCTGTAAGAAAACAAAACAAAAATAATATGGCAAGTCTCATGTGCTTGCTTTAAATATATTTTATAAGCTCCATAAAGAGAGAAATAATAATGCAAAATGCTATGAATGCAAACTGTCGTGTATCACTAGTCACGACAGACTTTAAGCACGCTGTAGCCTCCAGAATAGTAGGGAAGTACTGAGTAGTAGCAGTTCATGCTTGTGCATGCTTGTATTTTAGCCCCTCCCCCGACACACACACATACACAAACATTGAAGCACATCAAAACTTACGTCTGTCCTTAAATTCCTGAGCGTAGCTGAAACAGAAATCATTTGGATGAGTTAAATACGTTGTCAGCATGTTGTCAAAAACATATTCAGGTAACGTTAATGTTTCTGCTGTACCTTGTTTTCACATCTTTAATGCGCTTGAGGAAGGCATCCTTTTTCTCTTTTGCTTTCTTGCTCAAATTTTCCCCTTTAAGGATATCCGCCAAGAATGTTTCCAGATCTAAACATAAACACTGTTTTATAAACGTACCCTCTTGTCATTTAGCACCTTTAGAGCTCCTCAAATGGGGTTTACGAAAACAGATGAGCTTAAGGAACATTCAACTAACGTTATTCCAATCTAATGACAATTTGATTACTTTGCTGACAGCAGGCTCCATCTCTGCTGGAAAATACAACTTAAACTGATCATGGGCCAGAAACAACTCAACTAGCCTGCTGTCACCTTACTTTTTGGGGCATGGTAGCTGGTAAGTCTAATAATATCAACCTGCACATGATTAGCGTGACCAGTTGCAAAACAGCTAACTGTTACGTTGCTAAAACATCGCTAGCATCCTAAAATCTTTCAGTTGTTAAATACTGGAACTTAAAACTGCACATTTTGTTTATTTCCTATTTGCACTCCAATGTAGAGCAACCTATTTAAAAACAGTAATAAACTTTAAAAACAAAACTTACAAAAAAATCGCACAAAATAATCGTGTGCTATTTCGTGTTTAGGAGATATATAAAGCCTATATAAATATAAAGTATACTTCGTATCGTAACAGGGAAATATACAGAGGCTTTCTGGAGTCCAAACTTCCTCATTTCAGAAACAAAAATAAATGTAGGTATTATATCTTGGAACAAAAGTCTATTGTGTTCATACAGCGCCTGAGACCAAACGTTTTCTTTATCAATTAATGTTTTCTCTAAATATTTGATAGTACCTGAAATGAGTGTCGTGAAGTCTTCCGGTATAGACCGCATTCTGATAAACCGTTTGACCCAGCAAGATAGCCTTCGAAACACGGAAGTTAAGTGGACTCGACTGAAATACGGAAGAGACAACTGCCTAAACTAAATAAACCACTATTCAAATTAGACACTGTTGTTTATCATCACGATATCTCCAGCAGGCGCATTTGGGTGCTCACTTCAAACAGTGCACTGGGGAATCAGACCTTTCCTCGTCCAGTTTTACGTGCTTGGTTTGTCATGATACACAGAACTATTTTGCATTTATTATATAATCCATCGAGTTTTGTGACGCAAATGATGCTTGAATAGCATGAGACCAGAAAAATAGATGTTAAATATTAAACTTGCCCACGCAAATTTATTTAATCTGAATCTAGAACATGAAACTTAACTGGTTTCTTTGCAAAAGTGGGAGTCCTCATTTCATGACTTTGGTAAGTACCCCCTGAATGTTAAGATTTATATATTATATGCATTATATAAATTCACTGCTGGATCATTAGGATTTTAGTGAGAACCTTTTAGCCCTTTTAGATGGGCCTGCTGTTTGGAGTGGGGCCCACTTATCCTGAGGAGGGAGACAGGTGAAGAATAGGGGTGATGCAGAGCTTTCATAGGGAAACACATATCCATCTCCATCTGGCTCTGTGCTCTCGCTCTGTGCTTTTCCGCTGTTTCACAGAGATTGCGGAGAACAGAGCCCTGCCTGAAGACCTGCACTTTGTCACCTTCTCTGTACCTCTCCTAGAGGATGATAGGGAGTGGATTGTTTTAATGATTTAGTTTTTTTTTTTGTGTGTGTGTGATATTTGATGTTATTTTGAATATTAATATTAATGGAAGTTACCTTATAATACATTATAATTTTATGGTAATGATCTATATTTTACTAAAAACCTTTGTTATGTTTACACAAGCAAACAATAAAACTACAGAGATGACTCTGAAATGAAAAAGCTAATTTAACTTTATAAAACTATAGGTTGGTGTTAAACACTGACATCCTGCATGCTTGTTCACTTGGCTTGAGCACTGCTTGAACCTCAACTGACCTGGCCACAGATCCATCTGGTGTGGAGGGGGAAAGAGAGGTGAAGTGCCCTTTGACCTTTTGAAGGAGAGTGGAGCAGCTTCATATCTCATGGTCCTCGGCCGAGCTTGTTTGATCTGGACTCACCTCAGTTCACACTTCTCAGCTTTTGGCACCAACACAGAAAGAGAAAGGATGTGATGTGTGAGTGTTTCTGTGCAGTTTTACATTAGAATAATCATAACCGATGATCATCATCTTTATCAAATTAGACATATTATGCTTCTCTTCATCCTAAAGGTTTAACAGAACTCTTTGTTGTATTCTCTAGGGTAGAGCAATGTTTTAGTCACTTTTAGTTGACATGACTGTTTGGTAGCCTGCACTGTTATTATTGTGCAAATGTAAACCACAGACTGCCACATTGTGATTATTTTTTTCTTTGTTCTTGTCAGTCTACTGACTTGTGTTCATAACATTTGTCTTTGTTTTGTTTTGTTTCAGAGAGCTGGTCGAGAATGACCAGTTTATTGGAAGACCCCAAACACAGGTTTTGTGAAGACATACGGTACTGCTGAAAGTGCACCTACGATGAATGAGGTCACCAGCAAACACTATGACAATGTGACAGGTAAGTCATATCAGAATCAGACCACCTGAACAGCCTCTGAACAATAAGAAAGAACATCTGAGGGTGCGCTCTTGCCACTGTAATTCACACTGCCTGCAGGGTACAAAGGTATCTGTGAAGTTCACATTTGTGATGGATGAAATGGTGTCTTTGCCTTGCGGCCTCAGAGGGATTAGGCTACTCAGGTGTTGTTTTTAAAAGACTTAGAATTAGCTCACGTTTAAACATTTAAACTGTCTTTTGACACCACTTTCACCACCTGTTTGTTAAAAAAAAATAAAAAAGATTTGCCCCACCCAGTATTGCATTGAACCTTGAGATTATGTTTGTTTCATTTCAATAATTGTAAGACTTTTTTAAAATTGTACATATGTAACTGTGTAAAACTTTGCCAGAGATTTAATTCTTTGGTTATTAATTACTGTAGGTTTATTCATGAAGCTTTTCTAGAGGCTTTGAGTAGCTCAGTTCCACTGGGAGCAGTAACCTCTGTTAGTCTTTTGATTCAGCAGTCCACACTTTGGCCTCATTGCAGCCTCAGGAGAATAAACACTTATGCTAGACATAGAGAGATGTTTGAGAAGCAGACCACGTAAGTGCAACCCGAAGAAGAATAATTGCATACTTCAGGAATTCTATAAACATGATCTATGAGATAATATCATGCTTCATAGGGCTAATTTGTTCATTTGTATTCTGTGGTGTTGCTGTGGTTGGCCTCTGATTCAGATCCCTTAAAGGGATGTTTCATTTAAAATGTAACAGTCTGTCATCATTTATCTATAACATTGTGATTTTATCAGTGTTTCTTTTGCATAATGCCATAAAGAAGTATTGACTGTTTTTGTTCATACAGTAAAAATCCAAAAACACCAATGGATATTTTTGTTCCATATATATTGTGTTGATTGTTGATAGATTGACAATCCCTTTAAGTAGTGTTTTCATTATAAAATACAATGCACTTTATTTATATATAGATTTTTTTTATTGTTGTTATTATTATTATTATTATTATTATTAATTTTTGGTGGGGTAGATATTTTTGTGTATGTTGCTGTTTATCTGTTTATTTTTGGTTATTTTGCTGTAATCTTACTACACCCTTAAAAAAATCTGCATGAAACCCATGCACCTGCATAGGAATGACAAAAGGGACAACCAAGATTAAATGCAAGGTTTCCATGGTAACTAGTTGAAGGCTGCCTGCACTGACTTTAAATGCCTACATAGACATTACAGTTTCCGTTAGTAGACTAGCAGTACTTGGGGCTTTTCCAGTTTAGGCAATATCTAGTTAATAAGACAGGAATTGTACTTTGCACAGATGGTTCATTGTCCATGGGATACTGGGCTGACCAAAATTGTGTCAGCCTTCCTAACCAAAGCCATAAACCTAAACACTAATAACATTGTTGCAGAAGCCTCAAACTACTTGTACATTTATGCATACCAAACTTTTCAGTTTGCATTAGGTCCCAGATGATGTTCAGTTTGGCCATCTTAGAAGTGATGTGACTCAAACGACATGGCAATATTTAATGACTTAGTAACAGTATATTTAAACCATCCTTGCAGCATCTATCTGCAGTAATGGGCACTTAAAGTAGCATATGTGACTTACTGTGATGCATAATCACTATGTAAAGGCAGATTTTATTTTTCCAGAATTGTAACTTACAGTCTCAGCAGTGAATCTGTGGTGCTGTAATGCAATTGGAGAGACGGCTGGCATACAAATCAAAAACTTTGTGTATTTAAAAATATTGGAATGCTGTTTTTAAAAGAGGATAGATTATATTCGTGTAGCACTATCTGAAATGGATTAAGAATTATAAAAATAATTCTTAAACGCATACTATTTCATGCAATGCTCTCTTTTGAGCTAAATGCATCCCTTCTCTGTTCCAATTCACTAGTCTTTAACCTGGTTAAAGAATGCCGATCACGTGTTTGGTGTCGTCAAAGGACGTCAGTCAAACTATTTGTTCAGGCTCGATTTGGCGCTAAGCCCGTGGAGCTCCGAACAATTTAGATCTTTGTTTTGTGGAATGCGATAAAGTGGAGTTTATAAACACATATTTTGTGCATGTTCAAAGCTCTAGAATGACTGAGATAAAAAGATAACAATCTTGTTTTTTTTTATTTTTTTTTAGAAAACTTAGTAATTGGATCATTTAAAAACGTACGTATTTTAGAATTTCCGAATCAGATCACAATTTAATATGTAATATTCCAATAGTAGTTTGTCTATCTGTCATTGTTTCTCCCCGAAGTTTGCTTAGCCAGACCAAATAGCCTTTAGCCCACTCGGAACATTATGCATTATAGCCTATCTAACAAATGCCTCTGTGCGGTGTTAGCTCAGCTGGTAGGCCTCATTTTCATTTCAACACTTAAGCTGCGATTGCAACGTGGCGTCAGAAGTGTGGAAATTATCCTAACTCGATTTCATTAAACACTTTTCTCATGGGACTTTAATCTCATACAACATAAATTTCATATACAGAGAACTTCGTCGAGTATAGGCCTAGCATGTATAAAAGGACTCGAGACACCATAATTAAATTACTCGTGCACGGATGAACTAATAATTGTGAAACAATATTATTTGGCATTTTTTATTGTTGTTAGTCTATTTAAAGTGCGTACATAAACTTGTCACAGGGGTTGACAGTCTTTTTGTTGTGTAAAATATGAGAAGGGTTTTCCAAGATCCTGGCTTGTCGATAAAGATTCTGAATGACTTCTTTTAGCTCTCTAACAACAAGCGGATATCAATCGAATCAGTTCAAGAGGACACATGGGCCTGTATTCAGATAGCAGGGAGAGCAATCGAGAGAGATTTATTATCTTATTGTTTATTTAAACGGTAAGCCTTTTTTATGAAAAATGTACTTCTTAAATCAGGAGTAGACTGATCAGTTTGCCCTATGTTATTTAATTATTCCTTGCAGCACTGACTGTTGATAAAACTACTTTTTTTAATAGTACTTTTATTAGCCGTTACCTACTTATTTGGGACACATGCTACATTCATCGCATCTAAATTCAGCCTATACATTGTCGATAAAAATAATTATAATAAATTATATAAACTTAAAAAATTATTTTAAAAAATGTGGTTTGACTGCTGAAATGCGTTCTCATTCACAGCAGCGGATTGAATTACGTGGAGTCCTGCCTCAACACCAACCCCCTGTCGAAGGTTTAATAGGCAATAAAATTTAATTGCTGAACTCCAAAATGTTACAGCTCTTGGCCAGAAGACTCCCTGTGTCGTCAGATACAGTAAGGTGCTTATTTGTGTACGCATGCATCAACAACATCAATCACCTTCTTGAGCTTTTTTGTTTTAGTCCACAAATTTGAAAGCGTAAAAACTTCCCTTTAGGTTAATTTTATAGAGTTAAAAATCGAAATTTAACATCAGCTAGGTGACAGGGAAATTAACAAAGATTAACAAAAAAAAAAAACGTTAACACGCACTAACTGCGTATTAATTTTGCGCACAAGACAACAAATATTAGTTTTGATAAGCGGTTACGAATACACATTTAGCTAAATTACACACATATTGTCCAAAGACTTTTCTTTCAAATAATTCATTAATTAATTAAACCTCATAGCAGACGAAAGCACACAAATATTACAATCAGCCAAAAGTAGTTTAATGTAAAAATATACACTTTGAATCTTACCATGATTAATTGCAGGACTGTTGGCTATTTCTTAATCCACACATCGAAGAAATGAACAACACCCGCTCATACTTTCAATAACAAGTACAAATTTATTCTATGAAAATATGGCGCTTTGCCGGTGAGCGATACAAAAATAAAACGTGAAAAATATCACTTTTTTCCTGCCATATTTTCTTTGTAAACAGAAAGGATCATTTGATTATTGGAAAAACTTACCTCATTGATTAATGGTCTAGGCCTATTTTTAAAGTCACAATTAAACACACAGACCATCAATGTGAGAAAGATATTGACGTCCCTATAATGAAACTTCAGTTAGAGTTAGTAGCTCAAGTGTTGCAGGTCGATTGTTGTAAGCGTCTCAGAGAAGAAATCAAAGGCCTCCGTAGATAAACCAATGGGGCTATCTACAGATTCTGACAAACTTGGGGACACAGCATCTGAGAGGTGTAAGCAGGAATCGTTTGAGAAAACGTTGAAGTCCTGTAAAGAGACGTCCAGGGCCGAGGGACTGCCATTGTCCTGAGCAGATGCACAATCCGGGGCCATTGTTGAGGTGCAGATAGGAACAGTGGGTGACGGGTTGGGAAAATGTTTCAGATGTTTGTCATTGCTACCTAAAGGCGAGACAGTTGCGCTTTGGGAATCACTATTGTGTCCATTCTGTGACTGTTGAGAAGTTAAGGTATTCTGCTGAAATGGATAACCCTCTCTTTCCAAAAGCGCGCCTGATACATTGTTTGCCACTTGTTCGAAAAAAGATTTCCCATCACCCCGTCCGCCTGCATCCTCCAGGCTCGGTGATTTCCCATCGCCGTGATGATTCTCTTTGCACTGCGTTTGCCGTTTGTGTTTCATTCTCCGGTTTTGAAACCAAACTTTGACTTGTCGCTCGGTAAGGTCCAGCAGAGCGGCGATTTCCACACGCCTTGGCCGGCAGAGATACTTGTTGAAGTGAAACTCCTTCTCGAGCTCCAGCAGCTGAGTATTAGTGTACGCCGTTCTGAGTCGGCGAGTTGCCCCACTGCCACCATCAGAAATCTCGGGCGAGCCTATGAAGGGATTACAGCATTATACATTATTGATATGCCACTAATTATAACTCTTGATTTTTTTTACAACGCCGTTGTGGGGCTTAAAGCTGACCTCACAAACTTGTGAAATATATTGCGTTTCTAAGGGAGCATAAATTGTTTGTGGGAATAGAGCCACGGCACTTGAATAATTTGTGTCCTCATCCCCAATGCCAGAATATACTGATGTGTCTGGTGTGAGTGCGGAGAGGTCCGAGTGAAGATTAATGAACACGCCAGCTGCCGAGTTGAGTAATGGCAATCTATCATTCTTCATTACTGTCAAATATTAAAATTCATGCCCTGCGCTACAAGTAGCTAACACAGTTTAGGAGTTGTGCTGAACATATCAGCCGCATTCAAAACTACCAAAATAACTTTTCGATATTAACTTGTTCGCAGTAAGTTTGCATGGCCCATGAGGATAACAACATGCCTTGCGCTTTTAGCAGCATGGCATCGCGCAACGCATATACTCAAAATAACACTCGTTAAAGTATAAACTTGCGTTTTGTTTGAAGTCAAATATAAAATAATAAAATTGTTTAAAATCCAAATACCTTGAGGGGAGAAGTATAGTGGACCAGGGTCGGTGGTTGCCGTTGTCGAAGTTGTCTGGTTTTTCTTGGATGCTTTTTTCTCCTTCATCCAAGGGTACTCTGGGGGTAAGGATGCGGCAGGCAGCGGGCATAAGCCATTAGGGTTCTGCTTGGGCCGGCTGTGGCGAGGGTGGCTGCCGGGGTTCAGGCTTGGAATGGTCTGCTCAAAAGGAGGAGGAATCAGTGTCGAGTGTGAAAGCGTCGAGCTCTTGATTGATGAACTTTGAAATGCATCACCGACAGGGGGAAAAGATGTCAGGCACTCAGCGAGCGACGGCTGACTATTGATAAAACCCGTCTCTCGCTCGAATTCGTAATTCATCTCCTCCAAGTCTTGCAAATTCGCCGCTCACAAATTTGTGACCCAAGGAAGATATAATGAAATATCGTGCCGGGTTTAAAAAAACTATTTTGCTGATTACGGCCGTATGGGGACCGCGGTGCCATTAAACTATTGCTTTCATGGAGACAAGGTTGAAATTGGACCGTATTGCTTGTCACATGATTACCTCTGTCCAATGACAATTTGGGGTTTAATCAAAAGAAGCCACTGTCTGTGTGATTGATCGAAAAAAGTCCGAGAGGAACGCCTCACTCTCTGGGACGGGCTAGTTTATTTACGCATTTATGGTCAGTTTGCCCACTGCTCGCTCCGTAGATTACAAGTATAGCCAGTACCTGAAAAGACTGACAGTGAGTCCGTCCGCTGTTTTCTTCAAATAGTTTGACGGGTCCTCGACAGGAGATCCCCCAACACATCAACTGTTCACATAAAACACACCAATAGCTACGATCGAGGAAACCCATTAATCCCGAGTCTGGGTTTTTACTACTTTCTTAGACAAAGCGCGCTCCCGCTTGTGAATGCACGAGCAAAAGCGCGCTAGAGATTACGCGCGCACACATAACGCGCAGACAAATTCATTTAAAGCCTTGACGCGCTCGCGTTCACACGCGCATTGACACATTATACTTGCATGTATTTAATACGAAAGATGTAAGTTTTAAAAACCTTAATTGTATTTGTAGACAATCTCTGTATTTTATTACATTTAATATTATACTGTTGTTAAACTTAAATGTTGATATCCAATATAGAATTTCAGAAAACATAAGATCATTAAAAGAGAAAATAATATATAAATTATTAAAAATATAAAATCATAGTTTTCATTTTAAATGAAATGAATTGTGTTCATTATAAATGACGCTATGCGTATTTTATCTATACTGATCTTTACAGTTAAACAGTGTCACTGGCAAGCACACACAAGTTTTTTTTTAATGTAAGATAAAGATTCAAATCAAATAGTTTTTGTATGTTCAAGAATGTGTCTTCTGTGTTGCCCTCAGTAGTCTTACTTTTAGCTAAGTAGGTGTAGGCCTCGAGCACTTTATTGCTTATATTCCAAACAAAGAGCCCTGGAAGCCTGCACGCTATCAATCTTACACGCCAAAAGGTCTGACAGCTTAGTGCCCTAAGAACACATTTAAACCATCTAACACTCCCTTAGATCATATGTGGCCAGGAAGAAGAGAACAACGTAGTACTCATGGTTAAGAGTTTATTTTTTGTGCATTTTATATTTAAAAATGATATTTGTCGATTATGGGATTGACCTTGATCATAATTTCATATCGGATTTGCTTCGAAAGGAGGATTTTCTCGGACCAAACATTATTTGTGTTGTATTTTCGTTTTTTGGAAAGTCAGCCTTTATCGAAGGGTTGGGAATAAATAGGATTATATATTGATTGTTAGAGGAAAACTTGTTTTTTTTCCAGCTACACGGGAGCTATTGTGTAAAGGAGAACGTGGGTGTCGGCATTCTTTAAAAATGCCCACTGCTTCCTACACATTTCTACTACGAACGAAAAATCGTATTTTTTCCCACGAACTGAACATCTAAATCTTACAAGGATGTATGTTTACATGTACTGTTAAATGTTATATTAGTTGTTTTGTTAATATATCCGTTGAAATATTAAATAATATGTATTATGCATTGTATGTATTCTAATCAGATATGTTTCCAAATTGTATATGTGAGAATCAAATTATATTGCAGTGCTTTGAATTAAACTTGTCTTTTGTTTTAGGTAAAATTGCAGTTGAGCTGTACATTCCCGACGACGTTGCAAATGTATAAATGCATGCACATGAATGCAAAATGTATTCGAGTTAATGTTCTGAGATTACAAAATCGGAATTTTTATGTTTGTCAAATTGTAGATAATTGTCAAGGTTTTATTGGATGTTTTTCTATGTTAGAGTAAAATTCACAATTGCGATATTAATTTTTTTGGTTGTTTTCAGTCACCTCGATTTAAATAATGTATGTGGAATATAAGCAAAAGTCTGTACAATCAGTGCGTGTATAAAGAAAAACATTTTGACATTTTAGTTCGCATTCATGCCTGATGGCAATTAAATAAAAGAAAGAAAAGCATCTTCAATTTTAAAAGTGGTGTTTAAGGGCAAGTCGGGATAAATTTAAAGAGATATTTAGTTTTAAATTATGAATTGAATAATTTTCTGATTATTTGGCAATTTTGCATTCTTTTCGTCCACGTGCTGAGTAGGTGTTCCAGCATGTTTTGGGGTGCGTCTGGCACAACAGACAGCCCCGCTGACCGTCTGTTAAAATAAATAATGAATTGTGACGGTCATAAAACGCAAGTTAAGAGTGAAAACTTGGCCTGTCGGATCAGCAAACAAATGAAGCGATCAATGTGCTACATTAAAAAACGAACGCATTAATTGGTGCAGTAGACGATTTATATGCTAGGCTATATTTTATATAGATAGATATAACGCATTGAGTTTATTCATTCTTCTTTTGCTTATTTTTATATTATACCATTATTATTATGCTAATAATAATAATAACAATAATAGACCTATTAATGAAATAATATGAAAGTAAGTATAAATCTATTTAATAACGTTACTGATAATAATAATAATTATTATTATTATTATTATTATTATTATTATTATTATTATTATTACTACTACTATTACTACTACTACTACTACTACTTCTACTAGCTCTTGTTGTCATCAATAATATTAGTGTAGCAATGAAGGTTCATTTTATGAATTAAAAATAACCAGGGTTTGTTACAGACAGATTTTTCCCTTTCGAATTGTAATCACATTATTTCTCTTTGTAATTAGATTTTTTATGTAGACGAATTAATTTGTTAATTCTTCGTTAAAACAATTCAGATGATTTACTTGCATTCAGAGACCTGTTTAATAACACATCAGATGGTCGAATAGGATTGCTAGTTCCCAAAATAGCTAATGCATTATGTGCATGATATATGTTCAGCTGAATGATCCTCGTCTCAGAATACTGTAAATACTTTCCAAAGCCATTCGTTTATGTAAAAAAGCCAGGATTGATCAGTGTGTATCCCTCACAGTGTGCTTTGTAAATTAGTGCGAGGCGTATATGGGGTGTTTATGATGTCTGCAAAGGCAGCAGCGGCAGTAGCTCTAGAAACACTGTCGTTTGATGGATGACCCTCTACCCACACACATTGCACTCGGTCGTAAACGAGATCCAAGCTTCTTTTGTTGTTCTGGAGGTGTATGTCATTTCCGGGAATATTCACTATACTCCTGCCCGAGAAGAGAATTATGCAGCTTTATTCAGGATATGACGTTGTGAGAGTATAACCTGCATGTGAAGAAAATATCCGTTGACTTGCCTGATGTTACACAAATGTAAGAATTTATTGTTTAACCTCTTGATGCTGAAACATGACATTAAAACAGGATGACTTGGTAAGTCAATACCCAGTGTCTAGGGTATTTTAAAGGATTAGACTTACAATTCTTTTTAGGGATGCCTTATAAATCGTAAATATTGGTTGGGCTGCTGTACATATAAGAACCCGTCAATCAGTTTTATATTCTGTTTGACACGCAACACTGATTTAAAACAATAGATGGGAATATGTTCACAACGGTGTTCTTTGCATAAATTTCTGATATGGCGAAAAAAAAATAAGTTAACATGCATAGGTTACGTACATGGTTCTTTTTATCTCTCTGGAAAGTTGTGAGTAAACTGACTGTAATTTATCAGTGTAATGTGATCTAATGGACAGCTCTAGAGTTACGCGTTGAGTAGCCTCACCACGTCTGATCTTTTGGAGCACAGCATATGTCATTTGCATTAAGAGAAGACAATGCCTTCTTAATTGCATGCAGGATAATTGGATTATATTCAGCAGCAATACGCTGTTATTGTAAATGTGTTAGGAAAAGCATTTATATGTTTCACTCATCGGAAATAAAATGCCACATTTATACGGAGCGATATAATTTCTTACGACAGTGTGCGATTCAAGGCTATTTTGTTTCAGGATTTTTTTCCTGAAAATTGTTTTTCAAAATAACTAAAAGTGTATGGCAATGTGGCCTACACTTGCAGAAACTAAATCAATATATAGAATGTATGTGGCTCAGAGCTGGGGTAACAAATGCTGGGGTGTGTCATCCTAGATTTGGGTACACTCTGAAAATGTTGAGTTATTACAACACAATTCTGAGTAAAATAGGGACTAACCCAACTGATGGGTTAATCTTTTTAAAATGAAATTAATATAATCAAATTTAACATAATGATTAGGTTAGTCCATATTTTACCCAATTTGGGTATAAGTAACCTAGCATTTCTTAGAGTGTAAGATATGGAGGAACGTTGAATTGCATGTTTACAATTATTTTAATTCACGATCTTAACCTACCGATGGTATGAGATCATTTTAGACCCAAATTTGGACTCGAACAACCCAGCATTTTTAGTGTATAGAAAAATAAAAATTTGTAGTAAAGACTTTATTGTGAGTTTTTGTTTAGTTCATGATCGTGACTTGCAATAACAAAGTCGGTGATGGCCTCTACAGCAAGTGAAGGCTCAACACCGCCCCCTTTCTGCTAAATGAATAAAATACGTTTTAGTTGCAAAATTTCTTCTCGTGGCTCGACTATGAAAGTTTTAAATCTGTTCAGGTGGCTTGTAGTCTGCTGAATGGCAGCTAATACACTTGATTCCATCTCAGAGTGCTTAGACTTTAATCTAGATTGTCATGTATATTATTTAAAATGGAGTAGTTCTCAAAGCTGATGTTTGCCATAGTGCTGTGTACAACTGAATAGTAACTGCCAAGTTACTAATGAACAATGTGTATTAGATCTATTTACTTTTCATGAGTGTAATCAGTCAATTTTACGTTGAGAATAAAAATTCAAGGGCAACACGGTGGTGCAGTGGGTAGCATAATCGCCTCACAGCAAGAAGGTTGCTGGCTCAAACCCCGACTGGGTCAGTTGACATTTCTGTGTGGAGTTTGTATGTTCTCCCCGTGTTCACTTGGGTTTCCTCCGGGTGCTTTGGTTTCTTCCACAATCTGTACAGGTGCTGTACAGGTGTCTGAGTGTGAATGGGTGTTTGGGTTGCAGCTGGAAGGGCATCAGCTGTGTAAAACATATGCTGAATAAGTTGGCGGATCATTCCACCGTGGCGACCCCTGATGAATAAAGGGAGTAAGCCGAAGGAATGAATTAATAAACATTCTTTGCAATGCAAGTCAATAAACTGCAGATTTCATGTTTGGAATTATTTGTTTCACTTTGCTTTCATGTTGAATATTATTTGATGTATGTTTTCATTTTGCAGACACAATATGTTTACCTAGCTATTAGTAACCTAACAACAATTTACATTGTGGTTTAGGAAGTACTCTTTTGTAAATTACCAATCTAGCTTAAGTGATCAGCAAATGTGTGTGTGTGTGTGTTGGGAAAAGTATGATCTTACAGTATGTATCTGTACGTATCTGGTTCATAGCTCGGTGACAAGTTCAACATACCATGCAGACAGCATATGAAATTAATGGATTTTAGACTAACTTTTTTAGTGAAAGTGGAAGAGGACTATAAACAACTGTCTGGTTTTCTTGAAACGCTAGGCTAAATGGGAACCCAAGTAGTAAGTGCTACTTTATCACTGCAGCTTTTTCCCCTAAAGCATCATTACATAGGCCTATGTAGGCTAACACATATAAGCGCTCATGGATTAACAAGGGCCCCTGACTACTCATAAGACCATAAAGTGCTACTTAAATGCTTTTCCCTCTCCACCTTGATCTATGACTCTTGATCTATGAACTATATGAATGCAAATTATGTTTAACAGAGCAAGGAATTTTTCACAGTATTCCCTATAATGTTTTTTTCTTCTGAAGAAAAAGTCCTAATTGTTTTATTTCAGCTAGAATAAAAACAAATTAATTAAAAACAATTTAAGGTCAATATTTTTTGCCCCAATAAGTATTTTTATTGTCTATAGAACAAACCATTGTTATACAATGATTTTTCTAATTCCCCTAACTTACCTAGTTAACCTAGTTATGCCTTTAAATTGCACTTTAATCTGTATACTATATCTTGAATATTATCTAGTAAAATATTATGTACTGTCAACCTGAGAAAGTTAAAACAAATCAGTTATTAGAAATTAGGTAGGTATATGTGTATAACTGTATGTGATTAACATTTGTGGAGTTAATCTTTCAGAGAGATCAAGGTCCCCTCTAAAGTCTGTTTCGGGAAAATTGAGAATGCCATTATAAATGTTCTGCTTTATGGTAGGTGCAGATCTTGACAGTGTAAAATGAAGTAGTAGTACTTACGATAAAATAGAATATAAAATATCATTGCAAAAGTAGCAAATGTTTATAATTTAAGCAATTTACACTTTAAGTACTAAAATATACATTTAAGGTACTACTATGCATTTTTAGGGATTATGAGGTACGAATATGTACCTTTTGAAAAGCAGTGTCTGAGTAATGTATCTGTAATTTTAAGAGTGTGCCTTATTTCTTGTGTCTTCAGCATAGCTAGTGTGCATCAGAGGCTTCCAGTGACTATAAACTTCCAGACAAGTGTGCTAAAAAAGGAAGTTGGCTTTAGCTGAACAGTGTTGTACAATCCTAATGTAACAGTCTATGTTACACCCTCAGAAAAAAATGGTACTTTAATGGTAGAATTGTACTTTAAGACAAAGGTTTTTTACCATTGCAATTTGTACCTTTAAGGGTCACGATTTGTACCATGGGAAACCAAAATGTACCTTTTGGTTTTTAAAACTTTACAATATTGTACCTTCATCAAAGATACAAATCGGATCCATGAAGGTACCACCACAGTGACAATACACTTTGTACCTTAACAGTGTCAAATGTGTTCCTTCAAGAACTATTTAAAGGCATTTTGCTTTATCCAAAATGTGTCAATTTATTTTCAGTAAATGTAAAACATCACATACATTTATTAAACAATATATATTTTTTAAAGTTTCTTTTTGTGTAAATGCAACTTTTCCATTTACAATAAACATTAAAAAATACTTTAACATAAATCAGAAGATCTATATTTTGCCAAACATTTCACAACATTTTTCACAAAAATGTTACAGAAATACATTCTCCCAGGTACAATATAATACTTTTTCTCAAATTTTCACCTTTAATACCTTTGTAATCATTTAACAGTTCATTTAACTTATAGATTTCTTAAAATAGAAATAGAATTATGCAAAAGCATTGTAACGAGATATGCACAATGTTTGATTAGCTTTACAATACTAAAATGTCTGAACATTTTGCATATGCGGGACTTTTGCCAGCTCACGTGTGTATTGGAACGTAAATTGATAGTGGATATCAATAATAAAAATGCATTTATCAGAAAATGCTTACCAAATGTTTATTAAAAATGCCTTAAATGTTTAATTTACAATACCTATAGTTTTATGTTGTACCAGTTGTTTTGTTTTAAAGAACACAATCATGTTTATGGGTTTTTTAAACTTTTAAATGATGATTCATATTTTAAAAGGAAATTGTTCATAATTCACTTTGCCTTTTCAGTCATATTAATTTTCATAGATATTATAATAAAGGAGGAGTTCAACACTTATGTACCTTTTTTGAGAACAATTGTTGACCTCCATTTCAATTGTACCATAAAAAGGTCAGAACAGTATCATAAAAGGCCTTTTCGGTACCATATAAGGTACAACTTTTACAAAGGTACAAAACTGTTCCTCAAGTAACATTATTTGTACCACCGTGTACCGTGTTTTTCTGAGAGTGTACAGTCTTGTAACATTTTATTTGATAAGATTTATTGGCGGAAGTGAAGGTAACTACATAGTGTAAGATCATACTGTATGTTTGTGCTTAGTTCAATCCAAAAATGTAAATTTCCTCTCTCTCTACTCGCACTCTAAACATTGGTTCAGACATGGTTCTAAACATTTATGAATTTATTTATTCAGTTTAAGACAAAACAAGATATTCTGAAGAATGTTTTCTTAAAGCCATTGGCATCTGTAGGAACAAAAATACTATGTAACTCAGGGACTGTTTTTTTCCAGCATTCTTTAGTATCTTCCTTTGTGTTCAACAGAAGAAAAGAGCAAGTGGAGAATGAGTAAATAATGACAGAATTTTGCTTTTTTTGGTGAACTATCTCTTTAAGGAATGTTGTGGGGTAAGAAAAACATGGCATGTTGGCAAAGAAGTTTTATTATTCTGTTACTATAGATATTATGAGGTATACAATGATTTATATATACTATGTTTCCAAAGCATCATCCAGTAATGCACTGTTTGATGCGAAGAATAAATTAGACGTTTGGCATTAAAATTCTAATGAAATTTTAAATCAGCTTGATATCTATGCATTCTACAATGTAGAGTTGACGAATACCCTTTTTAGCCTATTTACTGACATACAGTTTGTTCCTGTTAATCATTATTGACACATTAGCTGAAATATTTGGATTAGTAAATGAGTCTTGTCCCTGTCTGGTTCTTGTTAAATGCATATTTCCCCCCCAAAAATGAAAATTCTTCAACATTTACTCACCCTCCTCTTGTTCCAAAACTTTCTTCTTTTTTTATGCTAAAATATAGCAATTTTTTTCATAGAATTTTTGCACCCCTACAGTACATGAGTAACACATTTTAATTCTTGGGGCAGCTTTCCCTTTAAGCAAGATTGCTGATTGGAAGGAACCGTCTTGAATTAATATTTTCAAACAAACCGCTGCCTCCATCTGCTGGATACTGGAGGTAGTGGCTCTGTTAATGGTAGAGAGGCTCTATTGTCCCTTGTTTGTTAAAAATATTAATGTTTCTCTGTTCTACTCGATGAGGCCCCGCATCACAGGGCAATTTGGCTGTCTAAGTAATTCGACACTCCAAATGTAGTTCATTTAAAGCTTTATTAACGAGCTGATTCACTAATTAATTAGGTGTGTTAAATAAGGGAGACATACCAACCACGTTTTCGTTGAGGGATTACACTTGTAAGGCGCATGTGAATGTACGTTTTGATGCATCCATAGAAATTAAAATCTTTGTTTTGATTTGTCATCATCAGCATTCACGAATTGTAAAATATTTACTTAACGTTTCACTTTATATCTTTATATTGTTTTGAATGGTTACGTTTAAAAATGTCAAAGCAAGTAAAAAGTACTATATATATATATATATATATATATATATATATTAAAAAAAAGGTTTGTTTCCGTTTTGACTGCATGCATGACGAGGCAACAAATGGGTGTTCGGATCTGCAACGTTTTAATTGTTACTGAGGTGTAATAAAGTAATTAGCGGAGAAAAAACAGACAGTGAGGCTGAGCCCCATTTTACGATGATGTCTGGTGAAGGGCCTTTGAAGATCGAGCGATAGCTTTTTCTTTTTTCTTTTTTGTTAATATAGTATAAAAATAGAAAATATATTTATACCGGGAATACTTCTGTGTTGTTGCTGTTATTGATAATAATAATAATTATTATTATTAGTAGTAGTAGTAGTATCAACAATAAAAATAATATAAAAAAAGGAAACCACTAAAAATACTTTGTAAACTTTGTTGAAATATATAATTATTGTAATTAAATTGATATAGGTGTGGGGCGTCCAAAAAGTCATTTCAGTTCCGCCCTCTATCGCTTTGCACCCCATAAACAGTTAAGACTGTGATTGTAGTTTATTGCCGCACGGCCACTAATATCGCTTGCATGGGCAAGGCACAAATAGAATGTGCAGACCTGTCTACGAGCATCAAACTAAGCTTTATTTTTTCGGATAAACAGCATCCGGGCCGTTAACAGAACACTAAACCGTGGGTTGCAAGACAACAGTAGAATGAGCGCGAGAACATGAGAAGTGTGAAACTGTTTGGAAGGCGGTAAAATATTTCTCGTTGTATGGCGTAAAAATAGCACGGCATTGCAGTCATTGTTAACCTCGTTCAGGGACGATTTATTTATGTATATTCTTTAATAAGTCTGGAACTTTATGTGCTGCATAACACAAAAATGCAGGACTGCAATTATTAGTGACGAGTTATTGCAATATCGATGCAGATTTGCACTTCGTTAGCCATGATTGTAACTCATGAACGGCAGTAGGCTATTAGCCTATTGTATAAATATATTTGCCAAGGATTTTGGCATAAAGAGTCTAAACAAAAAGTACTGTTTATCAGAAATTTATTTGTTATTTACAGAAGTGGTATTTCATTTGAAAACGACTAACACTGTTGATTTGAGGTATTGACGTATGCATATAACATTACAAGCATATATGTTACAAAAATTCAATGAAATATTTCAATGACGAACAACACAGCATAAATTAATTCATCTTAATACATAGGTAGTTCAAATACATCTAGGTAGTCACAATAAACATTTATACATTACACTACAAGATAGCCTGTTTGAAAAGAAAATCATTAAAATGCATGCATATCATCAACGTTTCATATCGCAGAACCTATTTCCCTGAAATCATTAAGTACATATTAAAACTTTAACAACAAAAATTAAACATTTACAATGCAATTCAAATGAGAGCAATCAACAACAAGCTGCATACAAAACATTATCATATATATATATATATATATATATATATATATATATATATATATATATATATATATATATATATATATATATATATATATATATATATATATATATATATATATACATACACGCACACACACACACACACAAGCATACTCTCAGACCAAATATTTGTGCAATGTACATCTAACATTACAAATGTAGGTTATCTATAATGATAAAATGTAGTTGTGCATGAGGCAAAAGACTGGCTAATTCACAAACAACTTCGCACGAACCAGGTAATTTCTTCCAACTGCAGTGCGCGGGTACAGCTTTCCTCTTTTTAAATGTCTTTTGGGCGATCTTTATTGCATTTCTTCATCTTCATCCTACGGTTTTGGAACCAAATTTTGACTTGTCTCTCGGTGAGATTTAGGAGTCTTGCCACTTCATATCTACGGTCGCGAGAGAGGTACATATTAAACAGAAATTCTTTCTCCAGCTCGAGTGTTTGGTGCTTAGTATATGGACACCGCTTTTTCCTAGTGGACTTCGCATGCAGCCAGTTGGACGCAGGGTTATCTGCAAGAAGGGTCGGAGAGAGAGAGAGCTAGTCATGTAGCCACTTAAAAAACTGCGGCCATTTTATGATCAGCGAGAGAGGGGAAAAAAGGAGTCTAATATAAAAAGGCTACTGACCAGAATCTTGAATATGCAGAATGCAAAATCAGTCCATGCTGTAGTCAGTCCATGCTGTAGTTTATATGATCGACAATTTTATGTGCAGGCATTAATTTTCCTGCTACTGACAATTTTGGCACCCTTGAATGGGGGATAAACAAGGGCCTTATTGTCTTTTTGAAAAACGTGCTCAAATATCCAGATTGTATGTCTACTGACGACAATTTTGAGTTTATGCACATATTTAATATGTAATTTAATCGAATGTATCTTAAACCAAGCATTAAATTTAGGGCAGCACGTTAATGAAGCATTGAACATATGGCATGCAGTCACACAATAATGTAGTATGTAATGCTTTTAATGCAAACCATTTTAAATACTCTAAAGACTCTTTATATTGGAACCGGCATACATGTTGTCAGTTGCAAATGCAGATTACAGAACAAAAAAACAAAGGCCTACCCTTTAGCCTACTACCAAATAATGTGTAATATAGGAATACGAGATTATAGTCAATTGTTTACATCTCTCATAAAACTATAATAACCATTTTAATCGGACTGGTTAATGCAAACGTAAACAACTGTCCAGAATGTTTGAATGCACATTCTGGTTTAACCTTAGTTGCACTTACTTGGGTCTAGATCTAGCTTCGTCTCTGTAGGAATTTTCTCATCCTGTGATCCGTTGGAAACAGCATCGTCTGGTACCTTCCTCTCTGCTTGGGTCGTATTGCTGTCAGTCTCGGCCACAAGAAGTGTATGCGTGGTGCACTCACCACTCCCAACCAGTGGTTCAAGTTTTATATCATGATGCGTATCTGTGGATAATCCCGTGAAAGGCAGTGCAGGCAGCGGTTCTAACGCCCAGGGACGCACGGATGCTCCATCGTTTTCTCCTGTTGAACATGGGTGGTGAATGTACGGGTGATAGGCGATAGATGCGCCTGGGGGCTGCACGGGACTCCACGATGCACCAAAAATGGATGATTTGGCCTGGAAAGTGTAGGGCTCCTGTTCGCCATATTCAAGTAGCGTCAGTTCCCGAGGCTGCTGCTGGACCACGGGTCCAGATGAGAACCTCGGTGCCAAATGATCGTCATTCTCGTGTGGAATGTGTGAGTCAGCGTAGTAACTCAGTGTTCCCAATGTCGACATAACAAAAACAAGTAAAGAGAGAGCAGCCGGACAGATACACCCACAATGAAACTGACACAAAAGCAGAATCCGTTGAAATCAAGTAACTAACTACTTGACTTCGCTGTGAACTACAGACCTCTGATAAGTTGAATCACTGCAGAGATTGGATTGGATGTGCTAGGCACGTGACTGTGGGAGAGAACGTGGGAGATAAAGGGGAAAGCCTAGCCAGTGCTCACGGTTAAATGGCCTCCATTTTACAAGTCATATTTTGAACGGTAGAGTCATATGCTTTTATGAAGGTGTATTTGATTTTTATTCATGTTGTTAAGCTTCGGCATCTAATAACCAAGCGTAACAAAAATGGTTATTTGAGAAGCAAATTTCCTTATCCAACTTTGTGTAGACCCAGTTTTGCAATAATAAAATAAATCTCCAAATGCGTTTATACAGTGTCACTTCACTGTACTGCTTAATTACAACCTTCTAAAAGTCATCACCCAACTATTTACAGGTTTGTTTTTTTCACATATTTTCGCAAGTATCCCAAAATATATATTTTTCCCATGCATAAAAGTATTGCACATGGCTTAGTCGACCACAAGAAGACATAAAATAGTTACATAAAACGGATCTTTACGTGAGCCATATGTATACTTTATATGGCAATAAGTGCCACTGAATGGTTGAGATATGACCTGCTAAGTGACCAGTCATTCAGTAAGGCGTTCAAGCCTCAGTCTGCTCCTCAAAGCAAGGCATAATGTGATGTGAAGACAAGTTAACTGAATCTGAACGTGAACTAAGCGCTTGATTATGAATCAAATCTAAGTGTAAATGAGGAAAAACAACGTAGATAGGCCAGCACAGAGGACAGTTTGTGTTATATGCAGATTTATGCATCAAAACAAAATGTTACAATAGTTGAAATAATTAAAACTTTCCTGTTAAAAAGTAACATTTTAAACATTTACACCAAATGTGTATATTTGTACGTAGGATATGCTTGGAAAATGTGAACTTAATAATCTATCGCAATCGTGTTACAATACTATTTAATATAGTTTTCTTAAGCTAATATATACCAGAAATTGATTGTGCTTACAACACCTCTCAAATTCGGTGGAATCGTTTGCTTCATAAATAAATAAAATATAAATGTTTGTAGTTACAATATTTAAGCATAAACGTTCCAGAAACACTAACGACATATAAACGTAACAGTGGTCTGTTTTGGGACACGAAGAACGCAAAATATGAACAACCTAAACAGGGTTTGAAAATGACAAATGTTGTAGTTTAATATATTTACAATATGATCTTTATAATGTGTCGTTCCTTTTGAAGATTGTTTATGTACTTATTACTGATAAAATAAAAGTTAATAATGTTTTTAGTCTTATCCATTGATAATAGAAGACAACCATGGACGACCAGAACCTTTTTCCTTCCTCTGGTCAATGAGCAATTGGTGTGTTCTTGTCCTCAGAAGAGTGGATCTCTGGGCACTTCAACAGACTTTGTTTATAACAGGGGCTATTACTCTGTTTTTCTTCGGGTTGTAACTTGGCTGTCTGGTTTGAATATGGCCAATAAAGCCTTTGTATTTTTTTCCTCCGGCCCAGCAGACGCATCCGGCAATGTGGGCGTGCTCTCAGACTCAGATGAGCACGCGGCTTTGGCCAAAGTGCATTGATCGTAACCGAGGCCTTGCTATCAGCACCTGCACTAATTCACAGTACTTTTTATGCAGCTCTAAATATTTCAATTCAGCAGTGCTGCCCATGTATTAAAATTGGGAAGTTAATATATGAAAGGTTGCTGAAAATAGACGGTAATTTATTTTTGCTTTTGATTTAGAACATGCTTCTTTGAACTCTTCAGACTTCGCCGCAACATTTTTGTCTTGTTGTGCTGAATCTCACTGCGAGGCAATTAAGACAGTTTCGTGTTGTGGGGATATAAAATAGAGCCCAACAACATGAAACTACCTAAATCACTTAGCAGTTGTCTTTGTTTCTTGCTTGAGAAGATAAGAAGGCAACGTTGTTTTTTTTTATCTATTTATTTTCTCGCCATTGTGTGTTGCACAAGCAAACAAGTAGGCTACATTGAGATATGAATTTTACTCATACTGCTATGACCTTAGCAATCTCGAAAAAATTTTTTTGTCTTGAATATACACTTTAACGTAAATGTAATTAAATTTGTAATCGAATATATAAGATCATTTTTGTGCGATTCTTCACGGCACCATGTAGCATACTGACTTGGTATAGAGAGATAATTATAAATCACCAGATTTTACAGTCAGTATAATTACAGTCATTATTACTACAAAATATTCGTTATAAAGAATGATAACGAAATCAGCAGTGCTTAAAACTTCAAGAACCGTGTTTTAAAAGGGGTTATGTTGATTTTCATGTACATGCCTTTATTTATTTTCTGTCACGTATAAATCTTTATTTTACACCCGAGTCCATCTTCTCGGCCTGTATTTCCAGAAAGATGGTACATTTGAATGCTGTTAATATAATACAGTAATTCCGTCGTGTCTGCATCTATACAAATTTCTACATTTTAAAGAACTGGACTCCTCAAATTATGCCTAGAACAGCAAACATGACAAGGTCGTACTTATAAACAAACGTTATTATTTAAAATTCGCTTCATATTAGTTATTATTACAACATGCAAATATCGCAGTTATATACAATAAATGTACAATATAATCAGAATGCTATGTACAATGAACACCTTTAGCATTTGATATTTTCCTCTCTTGCTTTACAGTGAAGTGCTTTTGACAGTTTATAAATAACCATGACATGTTATGACGACTGGGTTGTCAAATAAAATTATACATAAACAGATAAAAACGTCAACAGTATACGACACACAATAAGTTATCAATAGTATCTTGCACAAGTCATATATGCACACACCTACGGAGACGGTTGGATGCAAGTAGACTACCACTGCAGCTGATGGAGGAGGGCGCCAGAGACCTATAATGTGAGAGGCTTCATGAAAAACTGAAGTTGGCCGACAACTCGCGGATTCGGTTTTCTCGACTCATCTTCTTCAGCTTCATCCGTCGGTTTTGAAACCATATTTTGACTTGTCTGTCTGTGAGGTGAACACTGCGGCTGATCTCGAGGCGACGTTCTCGTGTCAAGTACATGTTGAAGAGAAACTCCTTCTCCAGCTCTAAAGTCTGATGTTTGGTGTAGGGGCAACGCTTCTTGCGGCCACTCTTCGCCGTCAGCCAGTTAGCTGTACTCTCACTTTTGGAATCTCCTGCTGAAAATTTAAGAACATATAAATGAATGTAACAGTTTACAACGACCACGTATATTGTGCATATTTTATGTTATTGTAATTAAATAATATTAATAAATTATTGCAGTAAAGTGCACCATTAATTAAATTACACTCAACAAACTATGATATTTACGTAAATACAACCTAACAAACTTTTTATACACAGGGATCCTTGTTATACTACTGTGTGCAGCAATATTAGAACATGTAGATTTATTGATTGCATTTTGCCTATTATCCTTGTAGTTAAAATGGATTTTTATTCATTATTTTGTTTTTCATTGGAACAATTACCTCATAATTGCTCATATAGGACGCTTTACCAGTCGTTTCTTGTGTTTTGAAGATTAACTTAGTTGTTCTGCTTACAGCTATTATACCATTATACCTTATAAATTTGCCCCTGTAAAATATTTTATGACAATTTAGATGAGATGATTACAGATCTCAATGTGTAATAAAAAGCTAAATAGAAAATGAGATTAATATAAGAATAAAGAAACTATGATGTAAATAAGGATACTACTATATAATAGTGAAAGCATTGCGAAGTCGTGTAGAATAAGCCTTCTTTGATTTATTATTTTAAAATGTAACCATTTAAACGTTTTGAAAATACCTCAAGTAACCTGAAGCATGTTATTGCTATCAGCATTGCTGTTTGACACAAATGACATTTTTTTTTCACAGACTGTGTGTGTGATTACATATTATCCAAATATGAACTGTCCTTTGTTAATTACTATTGTTTAGCAATAGCAAAAATTAGGCATAATCAAACAAAATGTGAACTTTAGAACAAAATGAAGATTAAAGTAAATTGCATTTGGCTCGAAAGAATGTTGTGCACAGGATCAAAGGAGACTGATTTGGGCGTGCTGCACCTTCTCAGAAATGTATGTAAAAAATTAAAAGAATTTCGCACATGATTGTGCTGCTAACGCCAATCGGATACCATATGAATGTTTAAAATCATATCAAACAATACAGTATGCAAAATTATCAAAACATCCAGATAAAACGATCCTATATATTTGTCGCGCGCTCAAAGGCGCAAATGTTTCAACAAGCTAAAATGAAGTTCTTTTGGACGTAATGAACGAGTTACAGAACTAACCTTTAGTTACAGTGACCGCCTTCTCCGGGCTGTCCGGTGGTTCTGGAGATGAAGCGGTGCCAGTGGACCCCCTTAGCTCCTTGTTTCTTCCCGGGGCACATGGTGCGCATGTGGGGGGCACGTCGCTCTCTTCCCGGCTTGCTTCGGCTGCTATGGCTGAAAGAGAGCTGTCAAATCGGGTCGAGCGTTGAGCCGCAACATGAGTCGGTAAAGTCTGGTTGTCTGGAAAACCCTTAGATGTGGTGCATGTCTGAGACAAACGGAAGTAACCGGGCACCGGAACACAGCCGTTATTGTTGCTAGATGGACATGAGTTTGGTGTCAGCCGCGAGTACGATATATCCTCTGTAATGGTGTCTTTTGGGCACTTCTCAGACTCGTATAAGCAGTAAGAGTTTTCCTCTTTTATGGTGGGCGAGAACGACCGTGGGGTAATTTGGTTGTTAGGCTGTTCTATGCGACAGGACCTCGACGTCTCCAGCCATGTTTCCATGCCTTGATATGGACCACATGTAGGTACTACATTTTGCGAATTGCTCTCGTTCCGTTTGAGTCCCGAAAAATAGCCACAGTTAGACAGTCCATAAGAATATTCGGAGGTCGGCTGCAAGTAGACTCCGCTGTTTTGGTAGTAGTGTCCACTTCCCTCGGCCCTTCCGTGGATCAAAGAATCTACCAAAAACGAATTTCCAGATGGACTATCGGAGCATGACATCTTTGTGGTATAATTTGACGGTGGAAGAAGATTGCCCTTTCTGGATGACATTTCTTGTGCAAAACATTCTGAATATAATTACTGATAACTATACAACTCAGTGTGAGCTAACAGCCAATTAAATCGCAACGAGCACCGATGACTCCTCCCTCTGTGCGCACGTAACCCTTGTGTCCCATATCTTTTTCAAGCTACTACATTTTTTTAAAAGTCAAATCTACATAAACCCGATCGGTCTTTTTGGAAATGTAAACGGATAAAAACTGAATTTAACTTGAACAGCATTGTGTTTACGACCGCTGACTTCGTGAACACACTTTGTCACTGAGCCGCAAAGCCTGGTAAGACACGTAGCCCATTTAAAAGCAAAAAGCAACAAGGTATCGAAAAGGAGATCAAGTGCTAAAATAGTAAACCTTTATGATACACTGTAATTGCCCCAACAGCCCTTTAAGCACATAAACAGTGAGTTACAGACCGCTCTTCTGGTTTTCATTCATGCGGAGGGTCAAAACAATTTATTTACTACACTCAAGTTCAAAACGAGAAGCGGCTTTCGGTCTGCTTTTCAGAAACATTTTCTGTGGTGGATGCGGATTTCTATACTTTAAAGTAAGTGTGCAGAAAAAATTACCATGTAATAGTGTTAAACTATATATAGGCGGCCTATAATATTTGTAATTATAACGGTTAATGGTGAAATAACATACAAACTATCCATATTTAAGATATAAATAATAAATAAAAGATTATGTAAAATAATATGTAATGTTTTTGACAATTACAATTTAACGCAGTTGTGTGATGCATTTTTTCCTGTACTTTTGAAGTTCATAGAATATTTCATCTGAAAAGCAGATTGTGGTGTAGGTATTGTCCGCCGTTGTTCTTGCCATTTGATTTGCATTTAATTATATGAAATATAGTTTTAATTTACTTTTAGATAAGGTGATATTTTTATTTTATTTTTGTAGCTCACGTGGCATAATGTGGCTGGATGTTAATTTTTATGTAATGCTTATTGTAATTTTTTGCTACTTTTTCCCAAATGCTATTATATATATTAATATATATTTACAAATAGGCCTATTTTATGGCAAAAGTATCAATCGTCCAGTTGAAAATAACATTACGATAACACGGTTATCAAAAATAGATGGGATTTAAATAGCGACTGGGCAGCACTACAACTAAAGTATTTGAAGGCTTGGATCGAAATAACTGTTGGGAAAAAGTACACCCAGAAACATTTATAGTAAACCCCATTAGTCAAATTGGTTTAATTATTATATTGAGGTTCATGTTGTCTATTGGAAGCTTTAATTGTAGTAAAAGGAAAATCACTTAAAAACAAACATTTTAGTCACATGCTACAAGTTATTGCTAAAATTATTATAAAATAAAAACAAACTGGTAATTATTCAAAGTAAATGTTTCAATTATAAAAATAAAAGTATATTTTTCTTTCATTTAAGATTCTTGTTTTAATAAACGGGATGCATTTATACCTTGTGCGTCAGGAAATCGAATAGGCTTGATGGGGATAATGTTTGAAATAAGTGGAATTTTAAATTAATTGTGTAATAAAGATTAGGAAAAAATTACAACATGCGTAAATTCTTTATATATTTATAGGCTGTTGCTTATAATAAAAAATAACACTCTAAAAGGCCACCAAGATTCAAAACAAGCAGTCTTTTTTTTTACCTTTTTTCAGATTTTTTTTGTAATCTTTACCAACTGTCTGAAACGCACAAATCGTCTCGGGCTAATAAAGTCATTATCAGTGGTAGCACATTTTAATGAACGCATTTTAATCATTAAACGAGCTTTACATGTAGACTATGCCGTGAACACCATTGCTATTGTTATATAAAACTTAATAGCCTATAATAATGCATAATTACAGTGTTAACTAAAATATCTTAAAGGTAACTTGGCTATTTACCTGAATCAGTGACTTGTATAGTAACGAAGACGTTGTCCTTTGCCCGTACACAAAGTAAACATGTTTCAGCTAAGATTTTAGATACCGGCAATGACATTGATCTAAAGTGCGCCATCCAGTGGACATGAAATGTACTGCCAGAGCAGCGAAAAAGTGAGCAATCCAGTCGTGGTGCCATGATGGGACTCTGGGACAAATGATGGCGGAAAAGTCCGTGAACACAAGCTTTCAATGCTTCCAGCCGTTGTTTTCTAGCTCTTAGTCACAGTTAATAACCTTGGTTCTCAGACGGTTTATGGCACCTCACTCCAATTCTACAAATGCTCCAGACTAAGACGGGTTTTATGACCGAGTTGCTGCAGCAACGGGGGGATGTGCCGTAATTAGGGCGAAATTCCATCGAGCCTCAAAGGATGCGCAAACCGTCAGGGTCATCGCGTAAAACAGTCATTATTATCTTGTGGTCGCCCTTATTTATTAGAATTCTGCGTGGCATAAGCCATTTCAGATTTGTGACCTTCTCGCTATGGATCATCGATATATTGATACAGAGAAACTGTAAAATTATATGCAGTAACAAAAGATTTTTTTTTTTGTCATATTCGTGATCAAGACAAAAAAAATTATTCTGGTTTAATTCAAGGTTTGTCTGAATGGTACATGCCACTTTCAAAATGGCAATATAATATGAAGACTTATCTGGAAGGTCGACAAAGAACAATTTGTTGAAAGGCCATTTGATTCATGGAGACATACACAGCCATGTTTTGGGGAGTTCCGTAATGGATACTAGGCATTAATAACGGCAAACACTTGATCCTTGAATCAAAGAACGCGTGGAAGCAATATAACGCAAGATCCATCAAACATTTGATCCTACTCCAGGAAAAAGAAAGAAAACGCAAGATATTTCAAGAGACTGATTTATATAACACTGAAGAGATGTTAGAAACACGAGAGATTATCATGAACATGAATGGGTTTTGCAACATCGAGTTTTAGTTTCACACATTTTAGAGACAAGATGGAGAAACAGAATTCTAAAAAAGAAATTACAATTCATTACTCAAGGAGTGTCCATGCTGGTTCAGTTATTGCTTTATGATAATGTCCAATATTCGTTAATAATAAATAATAATTTCATCCCTTTTTGTATTTTTGAACACACGTGTTGTCGAGTCACCCGAATTTACTGGAAAATGCACAGTAAAGTAACATATATCAAATACAATTTTAAGTCCACACAGTTCAAGTATAAGAGAATATAGCGCGAATGATACATTTCGTTTCCAAAAAGCTTACGCCATATTCATAATGTGCGTTATCGAATGTGGAGAAAATAGTCTAATAATATACACACCACACATACGGAACATGTAACATTAAAATCCACATTCTTGTCCACTTCTTTTTATGTCTCCCCTCGCCAACATTTCCCCCCATCGAAATGGATTTCAAAAATAGCCTATACTTGCTGCTGTATGACACAAAAGCCAAAATTAGCCTACAGATATTGGTCATAAAAACAACAAAAACTAAATCCCTGTAAACTTAATAATTACTTAAGTGAATAGAATGGAGGATGATAAAAATCAAAATAATAGTATAATAATAATTATTATAATTTTACATTTCAAAATGCAAAGATTACAGAGAATATACATTTATGTTTATATCGATGAAAAAGTCTGTCAATGGAATGAAGGTCACATCTCGTCTCGAAGCAGTCTCTGGGAGCCGGAATGTGCATCCACGAACTTGAAATGAACCATCTCGCCTTTAATGATTTCTCGAGAATAGACGATCTAAAGCAAAGGGTTCGTGGTGTAATATTGCAGACGGTCTCTATTCAATTTTTTTTCTTTCATCCTTCTGTTTTGAAACCATATTTTGACCTGACGGTCGGTGAGGTTGAGCATTCTGGAAAGCTGTAGCCTCTTTTCTTTGTTGATGTAAACACTGAAGAAAAATTCTCTCTCCAGCTCTCTAATCTGATATTTCGTGTAAGGGCACCTCTTTTTCCGTGTCTTCTGTCCATCTAAAAAGGAAAGAAGAAAATAATGTCAAAAACCTTTACCCTGATTTAGAATAATTTCACAGAAATAAGCAATTTCATTAAGTGTATACAGCGTCGACAACTGCATATACACCCAATACAAATGTTTCCCATTTTTCAAAGTTATCCACAAAAAAACTGTTGCTCTAATACAAATTTGACTAATAAATAAACTGTCAATTATGGATAGCCTAACACATTCAGCCATAAAATTAGTATTTAGAAGAAGTATCGAGTTATATAAAAACAAATCGGTCCATGCTCGTTTGATGAGTAATGAGGATACTGAAATTTCTTTGTATATTTCTTTTCACTTAAAAATGATAAACAGTAATAAGATTTATTATTTGACATTTTAACAAGAACTGTAAGTCGGAATAATACAAACATTTTATTTAAATTCCCTTGTGTACAACGTGCCTGCATCAGAGGCAATGGAAAAGGACAGCATAGCCATGAACACTTAAATAACACTCCAAATTTACAAATAGCCCAAACTGTAATAAAGTCTGGGATGCATACTTTTGAAGACTCAAAGGGAAATGGCCTATCATTCACGGCCAATTTCAATTTCGAGCACGTGATCACGCGTTTATAACAAAGTTTTGTTAGGGTAAATATACAGGGCCCTCTATAAACCTTATATGCTTATAAAACAGCATATAAAACATTTAACAACAGCACGTTACATCAGAAACTTTCTCACACAACTGTTTTAATACATACTGCTGCTGCCGCTGAATTTCTCTTCGTTGTTGCCGGAAGATGGCTCCGGGCTGCTTGTCTCTTCACACCGCTCGGTCTCATCTGTTCCCCGACAACTGTCGCTGCCCGATTCTGCGGGTGGAGGCGCCTTGCTGGTTGCTCTGTCCACCGGATGCTCGGTCGGCTGATTTTCCACGTTCCCGTACGCTGTCTCGAAAAACTGGTCAAAGGCTTGAGGAAGCACTCCGTTCCTCCCCACGCTGCCGTACACGTTGGACGTGTGGCTCGAGTTGGAGTGGTAAAGAACAGAGTTATTTTTCGATAACATGTCTCCCAAAGTTGCTGGATTGGACAGGCACTCCCTGTGCACCATGTCTTCGGTCGCGTAGCAGTGTGGCAGATTGCCCCTGGAGTGCCACTTACTGGACGTGTCAATAGCATAGTCCCTGAAAGATACCTCTCTTACGCTCTGAACTTGTGGCAAACTGGACGTGGAGTATGAGTATGTCATGGGGCAAGAAGACGGGGTCTGGGGCAGAAAAGGAGGAAGGCTGGAAAAGTCCGTTCCAGACACGTAATAAGTACAGCCGGGCAAATACATGTTGGACCCAACGGGTACCCGCTCATCAAAATCCATCATGACACTTGGTTGGGCAATCCACAACCATAGTACTGCCTCGCATCGTAGTACAGAGCTGCTTCAGCTTCAGTGGCTTTGAAGCAGATCCGCAGAGCTGAAATTTTGAGACGTGAGCTGACGTGGAGATCCATCTCCATCCATTCCAGAGAGCGCCAGTCATGTGACCAAGGGCAGAAATTGACATGTACCTCTTAGAATATTGTATGCCAACATGTGCAAATGTTCAAGTCGAGGAGTGAGCGATCCTTTCATTGATGAACGTGTGCATGCAGTGTGGACCACAGTTGGTTATGTTGACACTTTGAATTGCTGTAGAAACCCATCCGCATGCTTAACAGCCAACGCGCCTGAGCACTAGCATTACAATGGCTTCAAATGTTTATATAATTGTTCTATTAAATCTCATGTTGCTCTTACTCTCTATAACCAGAAAAAATAAATTGGCAAGAAGAAACAAAAAATGGCTTTCGCATCGATATATGCACATATTTGAATTCACAAGTGATGTTAATTTATAGCTCCGTCTAATAAAGTGAATCGAATATAACGATATGGCTGTGTGGGGAAATTAAAATGCAATTGCCTTTTAGAGTCATATATTTGCCTTTCTTTTCCGATAATCAGTTCAGAATTATTTTCAACATGGAAAAAAAACTTAAGCAAATAGGCGTAAGAAAACAACGCGCTTTTACTCACGCATTTAAGCCCTTTCGAGTCTTAACTATATTAAGACCTTTACCAAATTTTGCATACGTGTTTCTACATTTAGACTACTTAGACAGAAATAAAACATTTTTTTGTTTTAACTGTGATCACAGAGAAAGCTATTAAAGAGCAAATAGATTTTCCAAAAAGACGCGTGAATAGATTGCCATTTTATAATTTCGTAACAATAAGTTTGATTTGCTAGAATGACAATATAATAATTTACTTTTTTAATAATATGACTATAGTAGTAGACGTTCCTTCACGTCTATAAACAAGTCTTTCTTTCTTTGAGCGCCATGTGCGTTAAACAGGGTTCCTATTTGCAACATGTTTTGTGTACGTGTGCACCCACCCCAGTACTTATTTATTTTATTTTATTTTTCAGTATTTATTTACTCAAAAAGACAATTGACTATGTGGGAATATATGCGTTCTCCTGTGCAGAATTTATAAACACGTGTTTTCCTTTTAAAATGAATGAATGTATGCTTGTGTAGATGGGCAAGAAAATGGCATACTTTGCCCTGGCTAGGCAATAAGCATAATCAAGTAAAGCGGCTTGAAAACAAGTTGAGGCCCATAAAGTTTTAACTTGGACTATGCCCCCCCTACCCCCCCCCCCCCCCCCCTCACCCACCCACCTCAATATATATAAATTGGACAACATGTACTTATTTAGTATGGAAAGACTAAATATTTCTAATAAGTGTTTATGCAACCATGTTCATCAACCATGAGACAAACCATGAGATGAGATTTTTAGTGGTTTAACAAAATTGTCAACGCTGATTTCGTTTTCTGGAATTAGTTTGTTTAATGAGTAATCTCGAGCTAGGGAGGCAACAAAAAAATAAAACCAAGACAGACGTGGTTTTATGGTGCTCTTGGTTTCTTCCTCCAGCCATTGTCAGCTCAGACAAGCCATGGCCGTCGGAGAGTGATCATGAGACGCCACCTACTTGGAATTCGTGAACTTCAATGAGACCTAAAGTCACGGGTAACAGTATATTAAAGAGAGACAACGGCCTCGTGCGTTGTATCGGGTGAGAGTCGTGTTTTTAGCACATCTTCCAGGTTAAATCCGAATTCACATGTAGCTGTAAAGTTATTATGCATGGTTTGATCGGAAACTACATGATTATTGTTATTATTAGTGTACATTGTAAGAGAAGATGTCGTTCAGCGTTGATGATTGTGCAGGGCCAAGCCTGGCTTAATATGACTCTACAAATAAACTCCACAAACTTTAAATTTAGTTATTGAAAATGTAAGAATTTGTGAGCAAGACCAAGTTCGTAAAAAGGAGAGGGTCATTTGTACATGGCTAGTAAGTAGTAAGCTAGTTTACAGTGCAAAAAGCGCCAGGA
>NC_079450.1:40261517-40279017 GCF_903798145.1 Danio aesculapii | reverse complement strand
ATTTACGGAAAGCCTATACCACCAATATCAGGCCACTTATACTCATTACTTATTACTTGTACTCCGACTTCCACGCACCTCTTACTCTTCATATATTTTATACCTCATATTTTTAGATTCAAATAGCTTAATTTGCATGGTGCAAGGAAAAACACAAACACCGATGCAAACACTGACATCATACAGGATGTTTGAAATACGACTCGCAAAATCGCTTGACTAAAATAAGTCCAATTTTTAAAATACAAACACTTATTATGTTTTGCTAACATGGCTGCTAACGTTTTTGGTAAATTTCAGATGTTATCTAATACTTCAATGATGAGCAAAACCCAATAGCATTGTCAATGCAAATCCATAGTTTTGCCACTAGATGGCGGCACCGTCACATTTTTTTCACAATTTTTTTTGCAGAGCATTTGTTCGATATCCCTTATCGGTGATAAAACACATTAATCAAAGTCATTACTTGCCAATTTATATTAGTAGCTGACATATATTTTACATATTTCTTTATGGAAGTAGAATTATATAAATGCATTAAAAAGAGCTAAATAGATTGTTAAACTTTTTGACATACATGTTGACATCAGAATAGTTAGGCTATACAGATACAAAAATATGGAAAAAACATCACTTAATATGGGGAGTTTTATTTGCATACTGTCTGCAATAACACATGATTTTTTTTATACTTTGCAGGTGCCTGAGAGCAACTTCGTATTTACAAATATGCGCACGGGATCAAAAAGGAAAATAAGATGAAAATAAAATAAAAGCGCAAACAGCATGTTTGTCATTGTTTATGGTAAATTTAGTGTACAGTTAACGTAGCATGCAAATCCACAGTCGTAAATGTACAGTTGTTTTTTATGGATAGGTGATGTTTTAAAATAAAATAAAATAAAATAAAGTAAAAACACGAATTGCAAGGGTTTGACTTTGTTTACTTCACTGATTTCTTTCACTGTGTTAAAAGGGCATTAATTAATTTACATACTTACCACGTCTTTCTTTCAAAAACATATATTAAAAAGAAAAGAAAAATCAAGTGGTAATTATGGTTACATTGATCAAACGCAAAGATAATGCTCAAGAACAATGTCAGTGTCTTGGCAATATGTACACAGGAAAGTGAAATTTACATTTTCCCTCCTGCGCATCTCCGCATAGTCTCGTGACGTGGAACAGATGATGGAATGGATTTCAGAATAAATAATGATGATGGTACTTCCATTTATACCCTTTTGGTATTTCAGTTTTAACAATTTCCAGGACTTAACTGATGCCCTTATACTTGTTGACCACTTTCTTCTCTTTTACCCGCCTGTTCTGAAACCAGATGGTCACTTGTCGCTCGGTCAGGTTTGTGTGAGCAGATATCCTTCTTCGTTTGTCCTTTGTGATGAACTTATTTGTGGCATATTCTCGTTCTAGTTCCTTCAGTTGAACCTTGGTGTAGGGAACCCGCTTCTTTCTCCCTCGACGTATTGAGGCTCCATCGGTACCTGACACGGTATCTAGGGGTCAGATCAAAACCAAAATAAGATTGGTTGTTAAAGGCATAGCCAAAACAGATAATGATGATTTCAGAGTATTAAATAATAAGGCGTATAATAACATCACATTAGTGCGTCTCCGAGGCAGCGCAACCAACGAAAATACATACGTCGAATAAAGCACACATAAATAAGTGTATGCGTAAATGTTGTAGGAACTGCTGTAAATCACAAACCTTTTTCAGTCTACTTTTAACAAAAATATTTAGTAATATCAAGTTAATTCTTTTTAAAATATCAGTTTCAAATAACTATTAGATAATCTCGTTTTTCTCAGGGCCTAAAGGTCACTTTTATGCTTAAGCATTTGTGAACGATTTATTCATGGCAATAAAGCAGAGATGCAGCATTTTACCTTGGATAGACGATTTCCACAAGGTACTTGACTGTGTTTGATCTTTCGGGCAGTACACCGGACTGCTCCATCCGTTAGTGATTGCCCACGGCTGGTACGTTTCAACAGGCATAAGAGATTCATGTCTCGGTTCCGAAGGAGCGCTCAGCGCAGGTACAACTGGCACGTCAAGGTAACTTGGTACAGGCTGGTAAGGGCCAGACGAGTAACCCTGGTAGAAAGCAAATTCCTTTGCTCGAGAAGGGAACTCCTCTCCAGAAACAGACGTGTCCATGTATTTTTCCCCATATGTGGTGGGTTGCGTGCAGGACTTGGGCATCCTACACGGGTAATAGCTGCCGCCAAAATATCCATAGGGCAAAGAAGCACTTGGAGAATTTTGCACGGCCGAACACGGGCTGCATTGTTTGACAGGCTCTCCCATGCCCGACACTGGCACCTCACTCGACGTGTAGGTTGTACTCGGAGCCAAAGAAGACGGATGGGCAATAAGATTCCTGCACTGGTTAGCAGCAAAATTGCCTCCCACAAATCCTTCCATGTTTTTGCTCATATCATCCAAACCGTTGTCATAGAGAAACATCACCGGCTCAATCCAGCGGGAATGGAGGAGTAAAGACGCTGTCATAGCACGCCCTACATGGAGCCTAGCAGCTCTTTTAGAATTCCCCAAGACTGAAAGAGAAGCTGTGGATCAGTGAAGTAACAGATACCCATGCGCCCCGCGTGCGTCAAGATCCAACAGTTATTGGACGAGAGCAGGCACGTGACATGCAAAGAGGTTGATAAACGTCTAAACTAGAGATAACGCCAATCTGGCATGACAAACGTAATGCACTGAACTGAAACAAAGTGGTGGGATTTGGTCAAAAATAGCTATAAAGATTCTGGTGATAAGCTTCATAAGAGGAAGCCAAGTGGCATTCCATTGCGCAATGGGATATTACATGTCTTCTTACTGGATTTACAGTAAGATTCGCGAATACAATAATACTATGTATTAAAGTACAGATAAAAGCAATGGAAAGATAATGTTTAATATTTAATATTGTATGAAGTGTTGCCTTTCAGACTTACTAACTATGCTATTTATATTGAAGTACATTTTTGTAAGAAAGGGAAGTCTCATTTTAGTCTTCCAAGACATTAGATGATGTGTCAATTTAATAAGGGACCAAAAAAAGTCTTAAAGTGTCAGTTTTCGATCCTTTTACGATTTTTTGCTCTACAAAATTTTGCACTGCTACATTGAACCCTCACTGTAATATCATCGACCATTATGAGCCCATGAAATTGTCAAATAACAAATCACACATTATGAAATTGACCACCAGTTTATTACTCTATACGGCTAGAAATCCAGCCCACAATTTGGCAAGACTCGTTTGCATATGAGTTACACACGGCTGGAGGCCAAGGTCAAGTTGAAAGTTGCAGTCTAGCCAGGGCTCTTGTTGTCATTGAAGGCTAGACGGTCTGACAGGAAACGACCACACATCTCCGGGTGCATTGTAAACAGGAGCACAAAGGTATTATACTGTTTGTGATGCCACGAATTTAGCATGAGCGTGTCTTGATCTTATGTTTTCATTATATATGCGCGATGGCACAGACATTTGGCACTGTTGGATTTGATTATAAATTTCAGAGTAAAGAGAAGCTTTGGAGTACTACGATAATTCTTCTTTTTATTCATATTATAATTATCACCGTCTTTTAGGTCATTGGTATTGCTGTTAGAGGTCAATTAATAATGCCCTAAAGGATACATCACAACAGGATTTAATTGTTTTTAATCATATTTCAATTCAGTTGACATTAGCACAGATAAGTTATCTGTACAATAAGATAGTAGCCTTTTCCACGACAAATGCTACTTTATATATTTTATTTTCGTTTTTATATCTAATTTTATAGACAATATAGGTTCAAAATTGTGTACTTATATGGTGCGGTTAAGGTAATAAATTCCCATACATTTTGAAATGAAGTGTTTGAATTCACTCTTAATAAATAATTTATTTTTATTTAAGAAAAAAATTTAAGATGGTTATTTTCTCCAAAGCCTTGCTATGTGTGCATTTAGGCTATGTTAAAACGTATAAAAAGAGTATACGGATAATATTTTTCCTGTTTTTTTGTGAACCGCTATTTCTTAAAATCTGCTCAAATCCAATAATATCAATAGTATCAGCCTTAGCAGCCTTGCATTCAGTTAAGATAGAACTTATTTTTCTTCTACATCTGTAAATTACTGTTACACACAGCAAATAGGTTTATCAGGAGCAGAGAAACGATATACTTCATTACAATGTTAAAGAACGATGCAATTTTAGCGAGAAGCAGCTGTTTGTATACGCTCACTATCCAGCAGAGTTGCACAGGAAATAACCTCGCTGGTGGCGTAGAAACACGGGGATGTTAGGCGCCAAGTCACTTTTTGATCTTTTTAAGGTTTCTTGAGCCATTAACATTGCCTCTCACAATGGAAGACGGATGTGATAACGGTTGCTATACTAGACAGAAGATTCGGTCCATAGCTACATTTACCTCAAAGACTGGAGAGCCGACCGTAAACGGACTGCGTCATTCCATAACATTAAAAATCAATTGTTTCCTCAAGATTGGACTAAAACACAGCTGTCTTGTTGTTTGTTCCAGCACTGCGATTATAGCTATACGAGTAGGCCTAATGTGAAGAACATTTTACATTTACTCAATCAAATAGCATATACGGCCTCGAGATTGTTTATTTTCCACTGATACGCGTTTAAGACGTTTGAAAATGGTTATGGCAGGTAATTGAATTTTAAATAATTATAGTTTAGAATAGGCCCAATTTGTGGATAGCAAACACTATAAAGGTGTGTGTGTGTGGTATAATGCACTAAAATAAGTTTTTATGTAACCCTTTAAACCACAAACAAAATCAGGCTACAGACTTTGACCTAATTTTCTGAGAAACAAAGTAAAGAAGAAGGTTTTTAAGAGAACACCGCTTTACATAATTTTATTTTTTGTTCAGATTCTAAACGACGTGGTCTGCAAATATTCTTGTTCTGCAAATACACTCACGAAAACCAATAAAGGCAAAGTCGGGACAGCTGCACTACATGTATTAAATGTAAATATTTGAAAGCCACGAAGCCTTGAGGTCTTATTTTGTGTCTACTGCTTTAAAAAAAAACAACTTTGTCTGGCTGCAAATCCCACCAGTGCTTAAAAATAATGGTAACTGTGCAATTGGTACTGCGGACCTATTTAATAATTTGTGATTTTATTGTAATATAATAAATAAATTGAATTGAAACGTATTTTAAATTACTATGATCAGAATCAATGTCTATTTAAATATTAATTTATCCATTAAATATACATTACTTGTAAACAGTGGTTTAAAATGTATGTTAGATTCTGAAGAAGTCCAGAAATACTTTAACAAAAGGAAACATCGATGCCGGTGGTACAATAAAGGCCAGACAAAACACATACCTTTTAATTGAGAAAACATAATGACCTATTTGTATAATTATTTTTTTTTCACAATTTAATGCAGGAAAACAAATAATGCAGTGCATCCAATAAGCATACGAGAATCATTATCACCTTTAACCTGTCCCTCAAAGCAATTAGGATAAATATTTTACATCTAGCCTACGTCATCTGGTTGTCATTATTTGCGAACTAGTTAATATTAGCGGGTTTAATATTAGAGACATTAATTTGGATTTAAAAAATAACACTTAGTTTATGCACATTTATTAAAAAAAATCATAAACTTGAATTGTTTGGATAACGGTTTTGTGAATTTTTCTGTTTCTCGGTGCTGATCAAATATCGCCATCATCGCCATCATTATTGCGCAGTAGGCTAGTAAATAAAACCACTAAACAAATAAACAGACAAATCAAAATAATTAAACAAATAAAATACAAAATTTATATTTTTATAATGCATTTGTATGTTTCCCCCAAAAAAGATAGCATTACCCTAATTAACGTTTTATTGAAATATCGAAGAAATCGTTTTATTGGCACATCATGATTCAAAGTCCAAATATCCGTCAAATAAATTCTCAGAAACCAAACAGTTTAACACTGCGAAATGCGAGGAATTGTTTTGTGTGTGTGTGTGATACAGGTGTGCTTATCCATAGAAATTCATAGACCATTTTCTTTTTTTAAAAGATATGCTAAAATTATAGACGCAGATAATAGTTACAAATAATTTTTGTAGACAAAGTGCTGAAATAAACGTCAAGTGATTTCATAGGCTACAGTTATTTTTGAATTTGTTTTACTACAAAAGTTTGGTCAAAGTATATGAGGCCGAATATTTAATTAACAGGTAAAATGACATGTAAACGTTTTGTTTGATGGAACACCAAAATGTGAAAATTAATTAAGGCGACGAGTGAGGCGTTTTAATGTAAATAAATGATTCTCATAGATTCTCATATATTTTGAGCTATCAAACATGTCTCTTTAAGAAATACAGATAGTTGGGTCTCAGTATGCTGCAACTGAAGTATACTCAAAATCTTATCAGTACACAAATCCTATTTGAAATAAATAATAGAAATAAATAAAATGCCTATAGAAATAAATGAAATGTATTAAACTTAGTGCACTTATTTCGGCTATATGGAAAGACTTAATTAAATCGCATTAAAATAAACTATGGGAATACAAGCATCTCACACGATTAGACTTAATTCTATGCCTCTGTGCTTGTCTACTAGAAACAAACCCTAAAAAGCATGTTTTTTTAGGTTTAGGCTATCAAATATTCTAAAATGTGGACCGACCAAAATGTTTATTACGTTTGAATTAAATCTATAATCGAACAGTTAAATTTGTCTATATTTTACTGTCATTTTTTAGGATGCATGGTTTTGCAATACACAAATCAATTTAAGCTTCCCATGCAGTAACAAAAACCATGTTACTGTTATAATTAATTTTCAAGGGAGTTAAGTTATTATGAAATTTCGATTAGATTATGCGAATTAATCAAAGCATTACGCAGTGAGAACTTTACATTTTAATTTGACTACTTAAACCAAACACACATTTTTACAGTTTAACTATTAAGTGGTTATAGGCATCTTTTTGGAACAAGTTTCTATCCGTCTGGTTGTTTTTAGAAACGTGTATTGCAATTAATACACCTTTAACGAATAGGCTACCAATTACAAAAACAACAAACGATAATGAAATCGTAATTGTGAATAAATGCCATGTAAATAGAGCTAACCGTCAACGAGGAAATGTTTTTGAATGGATTTATCATCCACGTTCACAATTTAGAAATTTGGTCGAACAGGGGTGCCCACATTTACAAAAAAAAAATAAATAAATAATAATAAAAAAAGTATAATCCGACTCTGAAGACACTGTTGCCCGGCAAATAGGAAACAACGAAAACAGTCACAGTTTCAATTAAAGAAAACATTCGTGCGCTAAATGTTTGAGTCTACATAAGCTATACATCACAGAAAAGACAGATTTTTGTTCAGGTGTTTCAGTCACCAATGCGTGTCATTAAATGGAACACACCAGAATGGACTAGCGGTTTTGGGGCTGTCTGAAGTATAACTACCCCATGGTCCTCTGTTTGTAAGACCTGCCAACTAGATAACAACACAGCACTTAGGCCTCCATGCTTAATGGACTTTTTATGGGTTTGTCCTGTGATCATGTGACCTCTAGCATTATAGCCTCTCCGTAGCTCTTTGGTGGGTAGATCAGAAACATACTGCTAACTGCATTTCCTCTCGTTTTGAGGAAAAAAAAAAAGTGTAAAAGCGAGTGTGACGTTAAATACAACGGAGAAGACGAAGAGGCAAAGAAAAGTTCTGAGGGGTGAAAAAGTCGTGGGCGAGAAAAGGGGGAAAAAATCAGACAAACCTGGTTGTATACCGCTCGCCTCTTACCTTCATGGAAATGCGACCTAAGTCAGCTAAACAGATTAAATTCCATATTTATGCACTGTAAAGCCCAAAAAGTTAAGGCAACTCAAACGGTTTGAGGAAACCGATTGCAACAAACCATTTAAGTCCAAAAACCAATCCTAATGAGTACTATGAACTTAATCCATTTAGGTAAACGAAGCAATTTGAGCACAGTAAAACCCAATAAATGAAGAGAACTCAAACCAACTGAGTACTGTAAAACCTAATGAGTTAAGGCAAATCAAACCGTTTGAGGAAACCGATTGCTACAAACCAGCTTTAAAGAGTTAAAAAACAAATCTATACTTAATCAATTTAAGTTGAAGTAATGAGGTATTTAACTCTTTACCTTCAACATTGAGTTTAATAGTTTTCAAATGAGTAGAATAAACTTTTAGTAAATTGAGTAAACTACACATTTCATTTGATAAAGTTGACTGTTGGGTTTTACAGTGTGATTATGTATTTTACTGGGATCCTGAATTTGCTGTTGTCATTGATTCAACTCATGCCATTTCAAACTGATATATGTATTCTATCACTGGAGCATGCATTGCGATAGTTTGTCAGTTTATGACCGTTTACTATGGGGTCTAATGTATTTGGACAGAATTATATTGACAAAAAAAAAAACCCAGACACAAAATATAAAATGTAGTATTCTACAACACAAAAAATACAAGTTTGGAGGAACAAGAGCAATGACAACTGATTTTTTTGATGATTATTCCTCTCGAGAGAATATGAGAATACATTATTACTTTCCTTGATGCAGGAAAAATCCCTGCTTTCTGACTCATCTTTATTGTGTTACAAAGCACTGAATTCAAGGTGAGGCTACATAAAGAAGCGTCAACATTCCACTCTACGACCTTGAAGATAGGGAGGAGACCAAATAAATGCGATGTTGCATCATAGCATACCATCCTTTCTGGATTTTACAAACATCAACATGGCAGTGTTATATGAATTTGTATGGATGTTTCAACACATCAGTCACCATGAAAACTTTAGAGATTTCTTTAATTTCCAAATGTTTAAATTTACATGTATATTACATGTAGATCCAACATCATTAACAAATAGAGCCGCCAACCGCAACTACGACTGAAAATGTAGAAACTAAACTTTTACATATGCAAATCTGTTTACAAACAGAGCATTGAGGAGTGTAACAGCTGATCTGAGTCTTACAAGTTTGTGATTGGTGACCATTACATGATACATTTTTAATCAGAACAGCCCTGAAGGCAGAAAAAACGTCAATTCACAGCATCTCATCAACTGATCGGTGGATTACTAATTCTACACGTGGGCCCACTTTAATTACATGATTCCAATAGGAACTCACAGCTTCAAACGCTACACACACGCATAAAGAGAACAAACACACTTATTCCAACTCCAGTCTATAAAGGTAATCATTCATTCATAACTCCCAGCACATGCATGCCAATGAAATCACATAGTTGGGTCAAAGTTTTGCGAGTCAGGTCATGTGCAAGGCAGGTAAGGCTGTGGAAGGGGCAGAGAGGGTTGCCTTCTATTGGCCCTCCTCTTCTCGAAGGAACTGGAAGACCGATGAGAAGTCTTTGTTGGCATAGCCGCGTCCACACATCATGCGGTAAATCTGATGGGCCACAGAGCCCAACAGCACTGGGGTTTTCGTGTTGGTTGCTGAATTCTGAGCAAGTCCCAGATCCTGAGATTTAATGAAAATAAAATATCAAAGAGGGATGTGCATCACGAAAATATGATAATCTTAAGTGTCAACAAAGAGGTGTCGTTGTAAGAGGAAGGGTAGGGGAGAGCGGGGCACAAAGCAACACATTATTGGGGTTAGACAAACCATATTTTTTTACCAACAACGCACAGGCCTCTCCTACAAATGAGCACTGGATTTATGATTTCTGTGAAGTATTGCCAAAAGTACCAGGAGTAATAATGTTACTATTTACCCCATCCGCGGGGCAAGTTGTAACTGACAGAGGGTTAGTTGTAACATGCTTAAAAAGGTAGATTTCACACAATTAATTTAAATTCAGTTTACTTTAAATAGTAACTATTTTACCTCAATACATTGCTCAATTAATTTTTTATACTATATAGCACAGTATGTTTATTAATTAATTTATATATTGGATAGAACACATTTAGATTTATTTGCATTACTAAATGCATTTATTTGCAGTATTATCAATAAAATATTTTTTTTCCAATAAAAAACATTTTATATAGAAGTTCTCAAAACTCAAAAAATATTTTGTTGGTTTAATTGGTATCAAAAGTGGTTGGCTTATTTGTAACACCCGGTTACAACTAACCCCGCTGTGTCGTGTTTTCCTCATAACTGGCTAGCAGTCACTGTTTTTTTATTTATTTTTTTACATCTTTCAAAACGGTTCCATCTTTTAGCCTAGAAGATGGCAATCACAACAATATAAGATTTCACCAACATACTTTGACAGATTAAAAAAAAAAAAAAACTATAATAAAAAAAAAATACTTTTATGCTGCAAAAATGGTTTCTCCTGTGTTTCTCACCCAAATTTTGCCGCATTTTTACAATAATTGTAAGGAAGACATCTGCCGACACTATGGTGAAAACCTTGGAAGCATGCCATGGTTAACTCTGAGCAAATACCTTAAAACTTTGTTACATTTTACCCCGCGTTACTTTGTACCCGTGCTCCCCAAATTCATTTTGATTGAACATTGCAAGCAAGAAAAAAGTGCATAGAAACAAATAATCAACTGCAATAGTCAATAAATAAATCATTAATTATAATTGTGAGTTCAAATTGAGTTAACAAATCAACATCTGCATGAACTACTTTTAACTAAAAACATTTTTTTTATAAACAAAATTGAGAAAACTATCAATTTGAATTATAAATGACTCACAAACGTTGATAGAGAAATAAGTTATTCAATACTAATGGAAAATCCAATGTACATAATTATATTACATTTATACAACCAATACTCTGAGATTTACCAGTAATAAATTAACTGGAATGAATGGAATTTGATCAATTCAGAATATATTCACAAAAATATATTTATTTTTTAATAAAACAACATAAAAGTACTCTGAATCTACTCTGTGGTTTTATATCATTTTCAAACAGCAGTGAGTGAGAAATGGGCTATACAATCAAATATATTTAACATTGTTTTGACTAATATAATTTTTGACACCTAAAGATGCTCCAAAGAGTCCGCACGCTTGTGTCTATGAATTTGATCTACCATTATGTTAATGGTTCTAAACGCTTCTTTAATAAAAATCATAATATGTCAAAGAAATATCTGTACAGTTATGGGGTCCAAAGCAACGAATACATTAAAGACAACCTTGGTCATTAGTGTAGTGCCGAAGCCGCCCTGGTAGTTGTTTGCTGAGGGCACTCCCTCCATCACACCTGGGACAGGGTTATAGGTGTCACTTGACCAACAGCGGCCAGAGCTCATGTTCAAGATCTTTGCCAGAAGTTTAGGGTCAAGTCCTAATCTGTTAATGCAAAAAGCACAAGGTAAAAATTAGAAAACAATACAATCTGTAGAACCTAAAGGTATGTAAAACCCACCAGTCCGACTGCACCCAACCCGGTCTGAGCTGGGATTGAACTGGTGATTCTTTGCATGGGAGTCGGTTGCTCTACCAAGGTAGCTAAAGACCATGGCCTCTAGCGACTGTTGCTAGAGCACCTTTTGAGGTCAGAGCAGTGAGGTTTACCTGCATAGCACTTCACTAGCTAGCCTCTGTTACACTCACCCACTAAACCTCATTCCCATCCCGGACGAGCCCCCAAATTTAACCCACCAGTTCAACTGCACCCAACCTGGTCTGAGCTGGGATTGAACCGGTGATTCTTTGCATGGGAGTCGGTTGCTCTAACAAGAAGAATAATGACCATGTCCCCTAACAACTGTCGCTAGAGCACGTTTAGAGGTCAGAGGAGTGAGGTTTACCTGCATAGCACTTCACTAGCTGGCCTCCGTTACATATGCCCACAATGTTAAATAAATAATTCAACTGCACCTGATTCCTAAGTTCATGGTCTCTGCTGTTCCAATCATCCCAATGGCCAACAGCATATTGTTGCAGATTTTAGCTGCCTATACGAAGAAAGAAAGATCGTTTATGGGGAGACAAATCTGGCCCTTTTTTAAGAATGCCAAAGACATCTTATTTATACCTGTCCGGTGCCGACTTGACCACAGTAAACTACATTAGCACCCATACAGCTGAGAAGCTCCTTGGCTGCATTGAACTCTTCCTCTGGCCCACCAACCATAAAGGTAAGCTTACCTGACGTGGCAGCACCAACACCTGAGGAAGATTAAGAAAACAACACAGATCATATGCAGTGTAAGAAAAATACATTGCTGTTGTTTCAAAAGTATGTTTTGGTTTCTTCTGAACACCCCGAATAATAGGTTTCATATACCACTTTGGCAGTTATGCACAGATTTGTGATAAACAGATGACTACACAACTGCAATGAGCATCAAACATGGTGATGTGAAACTTCTTGATGTTTGGTGACATCAAAGAACCAGTGATGTCATTGTGAGTGGATTATGTTGGATTGAGAATCCCGTTTAAGAACAAAATGTATCAAAAATTTAGACAGTTTACAGCTACAACCAAACTTAGGTGAGACCTTCTGATAGTTCTGAATCATGGTGCTATATCTTTTCTGATTGGACTAACAATGTGCAAAAACATGCCAGCATGGTCCCAAAACAGTGTTTAAAAACCACGTTCCTGGAGGCGCACCAACACTGCGTGTTTTGGATGTCTCCTTTGTCTGCTACGCATATTACAGGCCTTTTAGTTTCTGCTGATCTGAATCAGGTGTGTTTGGTTAAGGAGACATGAGGTGCGTTCCAAATCACATACTTATGCACTATTCTATGCCATGTTGTAGAATAAAGTGCGTTCACACTGAAAACTCTTAAAACAAAAAAAAAAAAAAAAGTGCACTTTAATTACCCGGATGATGCGCTTATTCAACTGCTGAAATGAAGTGTGGAATGATGGAGACTTCACGCAGGATCACGGCTTTGCTCATGTAGCGGAAGGGGCGGAGCTATCGGGCACACATATTGGATTACTTGATTTATTTTGGATTTGGGAAAGCAAAATTCTCCTATGAGAGTGATTTATAGCGCCTCCCGATGGTGCGTGAAGTTATATTCATGGCAGGTATTATTTGGTACTTTGGTCTTTTTATGTTTTACTATACAGGAAAAAACATGACAAAGATACAGTATGAACAAAGAGACAAAAACATTTTACATAAATAAAATTCCAGCAATGGAATTTAAATTCACACACACACACACACACACACACACACACACAAAAAAGAGTTTTAGATGCAATATAATTGTTAGTCTTTTAAAGAGTTCACATAAATCAAAGTCCTTTCTGAAAATAAAAAAGTAGGGCTACATTCAGAGGTACTTTGGTCATTTATTTAACTAATTTGGCAATAGTCAAAAGTCACCTGGGAAACGGTTTGAATTTCCGCTTCGTACAAAAAAAAAAAAAAAATTGTGTTCCATTTGGGATGACATATACAGTATACACATCTACTATGCTGTTGAGTGTGTAAGTGCATAAGTACATAGTGGATAAGTGCATAGTGTGCCATTTGAGATGCAGCTCTGGAAAATGTGCAGAGCTGGTGGTCCTCCAGGAACGTGGTTGAGAAACACTGTTCTAAATGTTATCAGTGGACTTAAGCTAGCAACGTGTTAAAACATGTTTGCCCAAAACATGACAGAAACAAGCTATCGTGCTAACAATATTGTCTACATCCATCTATCCAAATTCAAACATTTAGGCTAGGCTTTTTTTTTTTTTTCAAGCAACATTTCACAAATCTTTATATCTATCTGAGAATTAAGTTTGATGTTGAACCTTAAATATACCAACAAAATCATATGGATTAGTTTAATATTGTTATTTTGGGATCTTGAATGTTACGGACACGTAATGAAAGTACTGCTGCAACATTCTTCAAAATACTTCCTTGTGTTTTGCAAATACATCTGTGGTGAGTAAACAATGGCATCCCAACAGAAATACAAGTTCAAGTTCCACAGAAGACCTATATATAAAATAACCAACAGAGGTGGAGTTGAGTAAATAGGTCACTGAAATGACCAATCAGAGAATGAACAACCACTCGCATGAATAAATGACTGAACGAATGAGTGACTGCACCTCTCATGCAATAGTTTCCACATCATCACACCAATAACCTGCATTAAGCCAAGATGATTGAAAGGACGCGTCTTCAAAATGCAGAACCATAATTACTCTTAGAAAGGAACGATCTATAAATACCCAAGCACTTCTCCAGCTGCTGTGAACACAGACGCGGATGACGTCAGGGACGGTTTGTTGTGGCTCACGTTTCATTAAGCCTCCTTCACAGACGCTAACACGGAGCTGAGAATAATGTCTGGAGGGTCTAACTAAAGAGAATGAGCAGGTCTGTGGATTTCTTATGACTCTATCACAAACCAAGAGCGGGTCCAACAGTATGTTAGCCAAACCCCACTGACGCATTTGAATAGGGAGAGGCAACAATTTAAGGAAAGCAAACTAGAAGCACATTGTTTTTATGTGCCCAGAGACCAGAGGGAACAACTTCCTGATTAAAAAGGAGTATTGCCATAAAGCACAAACTAGCTGTTGACGGAGTTAAACATTTCTTGTTACGCGACAACACAGGCAGTTTTCACACCTCAGTCAAGTTTACAAGAGGCATACAGATGAAGACGCATATACAGTATGCGTGTAATTTACAGTAGACTTGCTTATAAATGGTCAACTCTGACAGTCACAATACTTAAAATACAGTGATTTTATTTCCACGAGGTCTGTTAAACAATTACTGTATACCTCACATTTTATCGTTTTTTTTTTTTTTTTTTTTTTACTTTTGATGACCATTTTGGTCACTACTAGAGAGTCGGCCACAGTTTGGTTTACTTTTGCTCCTTTAAGAAATGAGCAACACTGCCTTTCTCAGTCTCTGCGCACATGCTTGTGGTTTTCATCATGACAATTTTTTTTAATTGCCCAATCCTTCAATACTGACTGATCAGAGAATAAAGTCCAGATTTTTCAACTAGTGAGTTTCTTTAGCAAAATATGGGAGACATTACAGTGCTTAATCAGAAAAGTTAAAGGAATACAAGATACCTCTTAATATAACCCCATTAAATATATTTTTAAATAATCTGGGGGGCTGCAGCAAACTTGGAGTCCTCCAGATGATTTAATTTAAAACAGTACAAAAAATAAGCATATTTTTAGCCACCCCTTGTTTTTATTTTTCCTTAAAATTACCAAGTTTCCTACTGTCCAGAAAAATCTTATATAAAGCCAAACTCACACTGTGATTATCATGATCCCCATGTTACATCTTAAGATCTTTGTTGTCAATATCCAACTAAACAAAAATCAAGACATGCAAAAAACACACAATACTCATTTTGGGTATGGCATCATTAATCCATAACATTTTCAGCAACCCACTTTCTGAAATGATACCACAGCACAATCTGTAGTGTTACTTTAATTCCTAATGATGGCTTGATGATGAAACCAGGACTTTCAGCATCACACTGTAGTAAGCTGTCTGAAAATTTCTTGCACTGTCACAATTTCAACAAATAATTAACAAATTAAATAATTTGATATAAAACATCTATTTCTATTTTAGAATTTGTATTATTTCTTTTCAGGGCATAGAATTAAAAAAGGTCAATAGTTCCATTAACGTTTTGGATACCAATAAACTTACAAATGGATGGGTCAACATGATGATAGAATGCAATTTTTTGTGTGAACTGTCTCTTTCAGCTTTAAAACAACTTTGGCGGCAATGTCAAATTATGTTTTTACACTCTAATTATATTTGAATCTGATGCCAAACAATAAGAATTCACAGTCATGGCTTCACAAAAAGTTACATAGACCGTACTTTCTAAAGTATACAACAGTCCCAGCGACTAGAGAAGTCAATATCTTTAAGTGCAGTGAGATAGAAAGCAAAGTTATACATTTCAGTAAACCTACTAGATGACTTAAGACACATCTGAAATGCTCAAAGAAAACGGGACTTTGGAAAATAAAACTATAAGAGGTATATTTTTAGCTTTCATAAATACAAACAAAACAAACAAACAAACAAACAAACAAAACAAAACAAACAAACAAACAAACATACATACATACATACAATAACCGTACTATAAGCATAGTACAATTCAAATCCTTGAACAGGGTCACGAAATTGTGAATTAAAATTAAAAATAAATAAAAATTGACATTATCTTCATTTCGACCCCAACTGGGTCTGCAACAACCCGATCCTTTAGTGGAGATTAAAGTTAGAAACCAACCAACAATTTGCTTAAGAGGTTAGTTCACCCAAAAATTTAAAACGCTGCTATAAACATGTTGTCTCAATGCCCTGAGACCTTTGTTCGTCTTCAGAACACAAATTAAGACATTTTTTATTTATCAAAAAATATTCTCAAAACAGACCATATGCCTTCAGTAGTCCAATCGAAAATGATTAAGCCATGACAATGCTTGTGCGCGCATATAAAACAGTTTCTTCTCCTCTGTGTCAGTGTAGGGCACACTTTAACAATACACAGTTCTGTGTATGCATGTCATGTTTGTTCTTGCTGCTGATATATACCTCACATGCACCTGTACTTCGTTTCAAACAGAGGAAGTCACACACTGCCATCCTGGGTACATCAAAGCACAATGCTTGTGAAAGCGTTCCCAATATTGGAGGAAAAAAAAAATTACAAAATTTTTAGCAATTATTTTGTTTTATGTGCACACAAAATAATTTGTGTAGCTTCATAATATTCTGAGTGAACCACTTTAGCACCTGGACTGTTTTGACAATATTTTTGGTATACCTTTCTGGACTTTGTGACCATTGCTGTCTATGAAGAATCAAGGAGCTCTTAGGTTTCATGAGGATGAGTAATTAATAATGCAATTTCATTTTTGGGTGAACTAACCATTTAATGTAATATTTAAGTAACCATATTTAAGCAGTTACATATTCTGAAGCACAGTACAAACAGCTTGAATTTGGATATCGGAAACAGAACACACAAATATCAGAGAACACTTTAGTTATTGGCATGTATCTGCTAAATGGTAATTCACTTAATTATCTGACAAACCGGCAAATAGGGAGCAAAATATTCCTGTTTTCACTGACTTCGCCAGATTGGGAGCCATTCTAAAGTGACCGAAATCCACAAACAACAGGTTGTCCAAATAAAACCCAAAGGGAAAATGTCTCAGATATAGTAAGAGAAGTATGTGATTTCTAGAATAATGCATCTTCATCAACTCAAGATTCGCCATCAAGACCAAGTTGTGGATTGTTTCAGAAGACCAGTGCAACCAGATGATCATTATCCAGAGGATGATAATGTGTAACACTACCATTAATGAGGTTGGTGTCATGATCTCATTCCTTTCGAGTGCACATGCGCATTAGCTTGGGCAACCTGAAAATATGCCGAGTTTTATTCAGATTTAAGAAACAAACTTATGAGACAGATGTT